>NW_027365396.1:0-116735 GCF_046119375.1 Phyllobates terribilis
CATGTCCTATGAGGAACGGTTGCAGGATTTGGGAATGTTTAGCTTGCAAAAAAGAAGACTGAGAGGAGACTTAATAGCTGTCTACAAATATGTCAAGGGCTGTCACATTGTAGAAGGATCATCTTTATTCTCATTTGCACAAGGAAAGACTAGAAGCAATGGGATGAAACTAAATGGGAGGAGACACAGATTAGATATTAGAAAAAACTTTTTGACAGTTAGGTGATTAATGAGTGGAACAGGCTGCCACGAGAGGTTTTGAGTTCCCCTTCAATGGACGTCTTCAAAACAGAGGCTGGACAGACATCTGTCTGAGATGATCTAGTGAATCCTGCTTTGAGCAGGGGGTTGGACCAGATGACCCAGGAGGTCCCTTCCAACTCTACCATTCTATGATTCTATGATTCTATGATTCTATGATATTACTGTTTGTGCATTTACAATATTCATTGATTTTTGCCATTGAAAAACATGTTTTCATATACCAGAAATGTTTGAAGCTACTGACTGAATGAAAGGAGCTGGCATCTCACTCTCTTTGAATCTTCTTTATCATGCTAGGATTAACAGGAAAAAGCTAAAAATTTCAGAATTGCACCGTGCAATGTGGAGATATTACTGTTTGTGCATTTACAATATTCATTGATTTTTGCCATTGAAAAACGTCCAGAAATGTTTGAAGCTACTGACTGAATGAAAGGAGCTGGCATCTCACTCTCTTTGAATCTTCTTTATCATGCTAGGATTAGCAGGAAAAAGCAAAAAATTTCAGAATTGCACCTTGCAATGTGGAGATATTACTGTTTGTGCATTTACAATATTCATTGATTTTTGCCATTGAAAAACGTCCAGAAATGTTTGAAGCTACTGACTGAATGAAAGGAGCTGGCATCTCACTCTCTTTGAATCTTCTTTATCATGCTAGGATTAGCAGGAAAAAGCTAAAAATTTCAGAATTGCACCGTGCAATGTGGAGATATTACTGTTTGTGCATTTACAATATTCATTGATTTTTGCCATTGAAAAACATGTTTTTCATATACCAGAAATGTTTGAAGCTACTGACTGAATGAAAGAGCTGGCATCTCACTCTCTTTGAATCTTCTTTATCATGCTAGATTAGCAGGAAAAAGCAAAAAATTTCAGAATTGCACCTTGCAATGTGGAGATATTACTGTTTGTGCATTTACAATATTCATTGATTTTTGCCATTGAAAAACATGTTTTTCATATACCAGAAATGTTTGAAGCTACTGACTGAATGAAAGGAGCTGGCATCTCACTCTCTTTGAATCTTCTTTATCATGCTAGGATTAGCAGGAAAAAGCAAAAAATTTCAGAATTGCACCGTGCAATGTGGAGATATTACTGTTTGTGCATTTACAATATTCATTGATTTTTGCCATTGAAAAACGTCCAGAAATGTTTGAAGCTACTGACTGAATGAAAGGAGCTGGCATCTCACTCTCTTTGAATCTTCTTTATCATGCTAGGATTAGCAGGAAAAAGCAAAAAATTTCAGAATTGCACCTTGCAATGTGGAGATATTACTGTTTGTGCATTTACAATATTCATTGATTTTTGCCATTGAAAAACGTTTCCAGAAATGTTGAAGCTACTGACTGAATGAAAGGAGCTGGCATCTCACTCTCTTTGAATCTTCTTTATCATGCTAGGATTAACAGGAAAAAGCTAAAAATTTCAGAATTGCACCTTGCAATGTGGAGATATTACTGTTTGTGCATTTACAATATTCATTGATTTTTGCCATTGAAAAACATGTTTTTCATATACCAGAAATGTTGAAGCTACTGACTGAATGAAAGGAGCTGGCATCTCACTCTCTTTGAATCTTCTTTATCATGCTAGGATTAACAGGAAAAAGCTAAAAATTTCAGAATTGCACCTTGCAATGTGGAGATATTACTGTTTGTGCATTTACAATATTCATTGATTTTTGCCATTGAAAAACGTCCAGAAATGTTTGAAGCTACTGACTGAATGAAAGGAGCTGGCATCTCACTCTCTTTGAATCTTCTTTATCATGCTAGGATTAACAGGAAAAAGCTAAAAATTTCAGAATTGCACCTTGCAATGTGGAGATATTACTGTTTGTGCATTTACAATATTCATTGATTTTTGCCATTGAAAAACGTCCAGAAATGTTTGAAGCTACTGACTGAATGAAAGGAGCTGGCATCTCACTCTCTTTGAATCTTCTTTATCATGCTAGGATTAACAGGAAAAAGCTAAAAATTTCAGAATTGCACCTTGCAATGTGGAGATATTACTGTTTGTGCATTTACAATATTCATTGATTTTTGCCATTGAAAAACATGTTTTTCATATACCAGAAATGTTTGAAGCTACTGACTGAATGAAAGGAGCTGGCATCTCACTCTCTTTGAATCTTCTTTATCATGCTAGGATTAGCAGGAAAAAGCAAAAAATTTCAGAATTGCACCGTGCAATGTGGAGATATTACTGTTTGTGCATTTACAATATTCATTGATTTTTGCCATTGAAAAACATGTTTTTCATATACCAGAAATGTTTGAAGCTACTGACTGAATGAAAGGAGCTGGCATCTCACTCTCTTTGAATCTTCTTTATCATGCTAGGATTAACAGGAAAAAGCTAAAAATTTCAGAATTGCACCGTGCAATGTGGAGATATTACTGTTTGTGCATTTACAATATTCATTGATTTTTGCCATTGAAAAACGTCCAGAAATGTTTGAAGCTACTGACTGAATGAAAGGAGCTGGCATCTCACTCTCTTTGAATCTTCTTTATCATGCTAGGATTAACAGGAAAAAGCTAAAAATTTCAGAATTGCACCTTGCAATGTGGAGATATTACTGTTTGTGCATTTACAATATTCATTGATTTTTGCCATTGAAAAACATGTTTTTCATATACCAGAAATGTTTGAAGCTACTGACTGAATGAAAGGAGCTGGCATCTCACTCTCTTTGAATCTTCTTTATCATGCTAGGATTAACAGGAAAAAGCTAAAAATTTCAGAATTGCACCTTGCAATGTGGAGATATTACTGTTTGTGCATTTACAATATTCATTGATTTTTGCCATTGAAAAACGTCCAGAAATGTTTGAAGCTACTGACTGAATGAAAGGAGCTGGCATCTCACTCTCTTTGAATCTTCTTTATCATGCTAGGATTAACAGGAAAAAGCTAAAAATTTCAGAATTGCACCTTGCAATGTGGAGATATTACTGTTTGTGCATTTACAATATTCATTGATTTTTGCCATTGAAAAACGTCCAGAAATGTTTGAAGCTACTGACTGAATGAAAGGAGCTGGCATCTCACTCTCTTTGAATCTTCTTTATCATGCTAGGATTAACAGGAAAAAGCTAAAAATTTCAGAATTGCACCTTGCAATGTGGAGATATTACTGTTTGTGCATTTACAATATTCATTGATTTTTGCCATTGAAAAACATGTTTTTCATATACCAGAAATGTTTGAAGCTACTGACTGAATGAAAGGAGCTGGCATCTCACTCTCTTTGAATCTTCTTTATCATGCTAGGATTAGCAGGAAAAAGCAAAAAATTTCAGAATTGCACCGTGCAATGTGGAGATATTACTGTTTGTGCATTTACAATATTCATTGATTTTTGCCATTGAAAAACATGTTTTTCATATACCAGAAATGTTTGAAGCTACTGACTGAATGAAAGGAGCTGGCATCTCACTCTCTTTGAATCTTCTTTATCATGCTAGGATTAACAGGAAAAAGCTAAAAATTTCAGAATTGCACCGTGCAATGTGGAGATATTACTGTTTGTGCATTTACAATATTCATTGATTTTTGCCATTGAAAAACGTCCAGAAATGTTTGAAGCTACTGACTGAATGAAAGGAGCTGGCATCTCACTCTCTTTGAATCTTCTTTATCATGCTAGGATTAACAGGAAAAAGCTAAAAATTTCAGAATTGCACCTTGCAATGTGGAGATATTACTGTTTGTGCATTTACAATATTCATTGATTTTTGCCATTGAAAAACATGTTTTTCATATACCAGAAATGTTTGAAGCTACTGACTGAATGAAAGGAGCTGGCATCTCACTCTCTTTGAATCTTCTTTATCATGCTAGGATTAACAGGAAAAAGCTAAAAATTTCAGAATTGCACCTTGCAATGTGGAGATATTACTGTTTGTGCATTTACAATATTCATTGATTTTTGCCATTGAAAAACGTCCAGAAATGTTTGAAGCTACTGACTGAATGAAAGGAGCTGGCATCTCACTCTCTTTGAATCTTCTTTATCATGCTAGGATTAACAGGAAAAAGCTAAAAATTTCAGAATTGCACCTTGCAAAGTGGAGATATTACTGTTTGTGCATTTACAATATTCATTGATTTTTGCCATTGAAAAACGTCCAGAAATGTTTGAAGCTACTGACTGAATGAAAGGAGCTGGCATCTCACTCTCTTTGAATCTTCTTTATCATGCTAGGATTAACAGGAAAAAGCTAAAAATTTCAGAATTGCACCTTGCAATGTGGAGATATTACTGTTTGTGCATGTACAATATTCATTGATTTTTGCCATTGAAAAACATGTTTTTCATATACCAGAAATGTTTGAAGCTACTGACTGAATGAAAGGAGCTGGCATCTCACTCTCTTTGAATCTTCTTTATCATGCTAGGATTAGCAGGAAAAAGCTAAAAATTTCAGAATTGCACCGTGCAATGTGGAGATATTACTGTTTGTGCATTTACAATATTCATTGATTTTTGCCATTGAAAAACATGTTTTTCATATACCAGAAATGTTTGAAGCTACTGACTGAATGAAAGGAGCTGGCATCTCACTCTCTTTGAATCTTCTTTATCATGCTAGGATTAGCAGGAAAAAGCTAAAAATTTCAGAATTGCACCGTGCAATGTGGAGATATTACTGTTTGTGCATTTACAATATTCATTGATTTTTGCCATTGAAAAACATGTTTTTCATATACCAGAAATGTTTGAAGCTACTGACTGAATGAAAGGAGCTGGCATCTCACTCTCTTTGAATCTTCTTTATCATGCTAGGATTAACAGGAAAAAGCTAAAAATTTCAGAATTGCACCGTGCAATGTGGAGATATTACTGTTTGTGCATTTACAATATTCATTGATTTTTGCCATTGAAAAACGTCCAGAAATGTTTGAAGCTACTGACTGAATGAAAGGAGCTGGCATCTCACTCTCTTTGAATCTTCTTTATCATGCTAGGATTAGCAGGAAAAAGCAAAAAATTTCAGAATTGCACCTTGCAATGTGGAGATATTACTGTTTGTGCATTTACAATATTCATTGATTTTTGCCATTGAAAAACGTCCAGAAATGTTTGAAGCTACTGACTGAATGAAAGGAGCTGGCATCTCACTCTCTTTGAATCTTCTTTATCATGCTAGGATTAGCAGGAAAAAGCTAAAAATTTCAGAATTGCACCGTGCAATGTGGAGATATTACTGTTTGTGCATTTACAATATTCATTGATTTTTGCCATTGAAAAACATGTTTTTCATATACCAGAAATGTTTGAAGCTACTGACTGAATGAAAGGAGCTGGCATCTCACTCTCTTTGAATCTTCTTTATCATGCTAGGATTAGCAGGAAAAAGCAAAAAATTTCAGAATTGCACCTTGCAATGTGGAGATATTACTGTTTGTGCATTTACAATATTCATTGATTTTTGCCATTGAAAAACATGTTTTTCATATACCAGAAATGTTTGAAGCTACTGACTGAATGAAAGGAGCTGGCATCTCACTCTCTTTGAATCTTCTTTATCATGCTAGGATTAGCAGGAAAAAGCAAAAAATTTCAGAATTGCACCGTGCAATGTGGAGATATTACTGTTTGTGCATTTACAATATTCATTGATTTTTGCCATTGAAAAACGTCCAGAAATGTTTGAAGCTACTGACTGAATGAAAGGAGCTGGCATCTCACTCTCTTTGAATCTTCTTTATCATGCTAGGATTAGCAGGAAAAAGCAAAAAATTTCAGAATTGCACCTTGCAATGTGGAGATATTACTGTTTGTGCATTTACAATATTCATTGATTTTTGCCATTGAAAAACGTCCAGAAATGTTTGAAGCTACTGACTGAATGAAAGGAGCTGGCATCTCACTCTCTTTGAATCTTCTTTATCATGCTAGGATTAGCAGGAAAAAGCTAAAAATTTCAGAATTGCACCGTGCAATGTGGAGATATTACTGTTTGTGCATTTACAATATTCATTGATTTTTGCCATTGAAAAACATGTTTTTCATATACCAGAAATGTTTGAAGCTACTGACTGAATGAAAGGAGCTGGCATCTCACTCTCTTTGAATCTTCTTTATCATGCTAGGATTAACAGGAAAAAGCTAAAAATTTCAGAATTGCACCTTGCAATGTGGAGATATTACTGTTTGTGCATTTACAATATTCATTGATTTTTGCCATTGAAAAACATGTTTTTCATATACCAGAAATGTTTGAAGCTACTGACTGAATGAAAGGAGCTGGCATCTCACTCTCTTTGAATCTTCTTTATCATGCTAGGATTAGCAGGAAAAAGCTAAAAATTTCAGAATTGCACCGTGCAATGTGGAGATATTACTGTTTGTGCATTTACAATATTCATTGATTTTTGCCTTTGAAAAACATGTTTTTCATATACCAGAAATGTTTGAAGCTACTGACTGAATGAAAGGAGCTGGCATCTCACTCTCTTTGAATCTTCTTTATCATGCTAGGATTAGCAGGAAAAAGCAAAAAATTTCAGAATTGCACCGTGCAATGTGGAGATATTACTGTTTGTGCATTTACAATATTCATTGATTTTTGCCATTGAAAAACATGTTTTTCATATACCAGAAATGTTTGAATCTACTGACTGAATGAAAGGAGCTGGCATCTCACTCTCTTTGAATCTTCTTTATCATGCTAGGATTAACAGGAAAAAGCAAAAAATTTCAGAATTGCACCGTGCAATGTGGAGATATTACTGTTTGTGCATTTACAATATTCATTGATTTTTGCCATTGAAAAACATGTTTTTCATATACCAGAAATGTTTGAATCTACTGACTGAATGAAAGGAGCTGGCATCTCACTCTCTTTGAATCTTCTTTATCATGCTAGGATTAACAGGAAAAAGCTAAAAATTTCAGAATTGCACCGTGCAATGTGGAGATATTACTGTTTGTGCATTTACAATATTCATTGATTTTTGCCATTGAAAAACGTCCAGAAATGTTTGAAGCTACTGACTGAATGAAAGGAGCTGGCATCTCACTCTCTTTGAATCTTCTTTATCATGCTAGGATTAACAGGAAAAAGCTAAAAATTTCAGAATTGCACCTTGCAATGTGGAGATATTACTGTTTGTGCATTTACAATATTCATTGATTTTTGCCATTGAAAAACATGTTTTTCATATACCAGAAATGTTTGAAGCTACTGACTGAATGAAAGGAGCTGGCATCTCACTCTCTTTGAATCTTCTTTATCATGCTAGGATTAGCAGGAAAAAGCAAAAAATTTCAGAATTGCACCGTGCAATGTGGAGATATTACTGTTTGTGCATTTACAATATTCATTGATTTTTGCCATTGAAAAACATGTTTTTCATATACCAGAAATGTTTGAAGCTACTGACTGAATGAAAGGAGCTGGCATCTCACTCTCTTTGAATCTTCTTTATCATGCTAGGATTAACAGGAAAAAGCTAAAAATTTCAGAATTGCACCTTGCAATGTGGAGATATTACTGTTTGTGCATTTACAATATTCATTGATTTTTGCCATTGAAAAACGTCCAGAAATGTTTGAAGCTACTGACTGAATGAAAGGAGCTGGCATCTCACTCTCTTTGAATCTTCTTTATCATGCTAGGATTAACAGGAAAAAGCTAAAATTTCAGAATTGCACTGTGCAATGTGGAGATATTACTGTTTGTGCATTTACAATATTCATTGATTTTTGCCATTGAAAACATGTTTTTCATATACCAGAAATGTTTGAAGCTACTGACTGAATGAAAGGAGCTGGCATCTCACTCTCTTTGAATCTTCTTTATCATGCTAGGATTAACAGGAAAAAGCTAAAAATTTCAGAATTGCACCTTGCAATGTGGAGATATTACTGTTTGTGCATTTACAATATTCATTGATTTTTGCCATTGAAAAACGTCAGAAATGTTTGAAGCTACTGACTGAATGAAAGGAGCTGGCATCTCACTCTCTTTGAATCTTCTTTATCATGCTAGGATTAACAGGAAAAAGCAAAAAATTTCAGAATTGCACCGTGCAATGTGGAGATATTACTGTTTGTGCATTTACAATATTCATTGATTTTTGCCATTGAAAAACATGTTTTTCATATACCAGAAATGTTTGAAGCTACTGACTGAATGAAAGGAGCTGGCATCTCACTCTCTTTGAATCTTCTTTATCATGCTAGGATTAGCAGGAAAAAGCAAAAAATTTCAGAATTGCACCGTGCAATGTGGAGATATTACTGTTTGTGCATTTACAATATTCATTGATTTTTGCCATTGAAAAACATGTTTTTCATATACCAGAAATGTTTGAAGCTACTGACTGAATGAAAGGAGCTGGCATCTCACTCTCTTTGAATCTTCTTTATCATGCTAGGATTAGCAGGAAAAAGCAAAAAATTTCAGAATTGCACCTTGCAATGTGGAGATATTACTGTTTGTGCATTTACAATATTCATTGATTTTGCCATTGAAAAACATGTTTTTCATATACCAGAAATGTTTGAAGCTACTGACTGAATGAAAGGAGCTGGCATCTCACTCTCTTTGAATCTTCTTTATCATGCTAGGATTAACAGGAAAAAGCTAAAAATTTCAGAATTGCACCTTGCAATGTGGGATATTACTGTTTGTGCATTTACAATATTCATTGATTTTTGCCATTGAAAAACGTCCAGAAATGTTTGAAGCTACTGACTGAATGAAAGGAGCTGGCATCTCACTCTCTTTTGAATCTTCTTTATCATGCTAGGATTAACAGGAAAAAGCTAAAAATTTCAGAATTGCACCTTGCAAAGTGGAGATATTACTGTTTGTGCATTTACAATATTCATTGATTTTTGCCATTGAAAAACGTCCAGAAATGTTTGAAGCTACTGACTGAATGAAAGGAGCTGGCATCTCACTCTCTTTGAATCTTCTTTATCATGCTAGGATTAACAGGAAAAAGCTAAAATTTCAGAATTGCACCTTGCAATGTGGAGATATTACTGTTTGTGCATGTACAATATTCATTGATTTTTGCCATTGAAAAACATGTTTTTCATATACCAGAAATGTTTGAAGCTACTGACTGAATGAAAGGAGCTGGCATCTCACTCTCTTTGAATCTTCTTTATCATGCTAGGATTAGCAGGAAAAAGCTAAAAATTTCAGAATTGCACCGTGCAATGTGGAGATATTACTGTTTGTGCATTTACAATATTCATTGATTTTTGCCATTGAAAAACATGTTTTTCATATACCAGAAATGTTTGAAGCTACTGACTGAATGAAAGGAGCTGGCATCTCACTCTCTTTGAATCTTCTTTATCATGCTAGGATTAGCAGGAAAAAGCTAAAAATTTCAGAATTGCACCGTGCAATGTGGAGATATTACTGTTTGTGCATTTACAATATTCATTGATTTTTGCCATTGAAAAACATGTTTTTCATATACCAGAAATGTTTGAAGCTACTGACTGAATGAAAGGAGCTGGCATCTCACTCTTTTGAATCTTCTTTATCATGCTAGGATTAACAGGAAAAAGCTAAAAATTTCAGAATTGCACCGTGCAATGTGGAGATATTACTGTTTGTGCATTTACAATATTCATTGATTTTTGCCATTGAAAACGTCCAGAAATGTTTGAAGCTACTGACTGAATGAAAGGAGCTGGCATCTCACTCTCTTTGAATCTTCTTTATCATGCTAGGATTAGCAGGAAAAAGCAAAAAATTTCAGAATTGCACCTTGCAATGTGGAGATATTACTGTTTGTGCATTTACAATATTCATTGATTTTTGCCATTGAAAAACGTCCAGAAATGTTTGAAGCTACTGACTGAATGAAAGGAGCTGGCATCTCACTCTCTTTGAATCTTCTTTATCATGCTAGGATTAGCAGGAAAAAGCTAAAAATTTCAGAATTGCACCGTGCAATGTGGAGATATTACTGTTTGTGCATTTACAATATTCATTGATTTTTGCCATTGAAAAACATGTTTTTCATATACCAGAAATGTTTGAAGCTACTGACTGAATGAAAGGAGCTGGCATCTCACTCTCTTTGAATCTTCTTTATCATGCTAGGATTAGCAGGAAAAAGCAAAAAATTTCAGAATTGCACCTTGCAATGTGGAGATATTACTGTTTGTGCATTTACAATATTCATTGATTTTTGCCATTGAAAAACATGTTTTTCATATACCAGAAATGTTTGAAGCTACTGACTGAATGAAAGGAGCTGGCATCTCACTCTCTTTGAATCTTCTTTATCATGCTAGGATTAGCAGGAAAAAGCAAAAAATTCAGAATTGCACCGTGCAATGTGGAGATATTACTGTTTGTGCATTTACAATATTCATTGATTTTTGCCATTGAAAAACGTCCAGAAAGTTTGAAGCTACTGACTGAATGAAAGGAGCTGGCATCTCACTCTCTTTGAATCTTCTTTATCATGCTAGGATTAGCAGGAAAAGCAAAAAATTCAGAATTGCACCTTGCAATGTGGAGATATTACTGTTTGTGCATTTACAAATATTCATTGATTTTTGCCATTGAAAAACGTCCAGAAATGTTTGAAGCTACTGACTGAATGAAAGGAGCTGGCATCTCACTCTCTTTGAATCTTCTTTATCATGCTAGGATTAGCAGGAAAAAGCTAAAAATTTCAGAATTGCACCGTGCAATGTGGAGATATTACTGTTTGTGCATTTACAATATTCATTGATTTTTGCCATTGAAAAACATGTTTTTCATATACCAGAAATGTTTGAAGCTACTGACTGAATGAAAGGAGCTGGCATCTCACTCTCTTTGAATCTTCTTTATCATGCTAGGATTAACAGGAAAAAGCTAAAAATTTCAGAATTGCACCTTGCAATGTGGAGATATTACTGTTTGTGCATTTACAATATTCATTGATTTTTGCCATTGAAAAACATGTTTTTCATATACCAGAAAGGTTTGAAGCTACTGACTGAAATGAAAGGAGCTGGCATCTCACTCTCTTTGAATCTTCTTTATCATGCTAGGATTAGCAGGAAAAAGCTAAAAATTTCAGAATTGCACCGTGCAATGTGGAGATATTACTGTTTGTGCATTTACAATATTCATTGATTTTTGCCTTTGAAAAACATGTTTTTCATATACCAGAAATGTTTGAAGCTACTGACTGAATGAAAGGAGCTGGCATCTCACTCTCTTTGAATCTTCTTTATCATGCTAGGATTAGCAGGAAAAAGCAAAAAATTTCAGAATTGCACCGTGCAATGTGGAGATATTACTGTTTGTGCATTTACAATATTCATTGATTTTTGCCATTGAAAAACATGTTTTTCATATACCAGAAATGTTTGAATCTACTGACTGAATGAAAGGAGCTGGCATCTCACTCTCTTTGAATCTTCTTTATCATGCTAGGATTAACAGGAAAAAGCTAAAAATTTCAGAATTGCACCGTGCAATGTGGAGATATTACTGTTTGTGCATTTACAATATTCATTGATTTTTGCCATTGAAAACGTCCAGAAATGTTTGAAGCTACTGACTGAATGAAAGGAGCTGGCATCTCACTCTCTTTGAATCTTCTTTATCATGCTAGGATTAACAGGAAAAAGCTAAAAATTTCAGAATTGCACCTTGCAATGTGGAGATATTACTGTTTGTGCATTTACAATATTCATTGATTTTTGCCATTGAAAAACATGTTTTTCATATACCAGAAATGTTTGAAGCTACTGACTGAATGAAAGGAGCTGGCATCTCACTCTCTTTGAATCTTCTTTATCATGCTAGGATTAGCAGGAAAAAGCAAAAAATTTCAGAATTGCACCGTGCAATGTGGAGATATTACTGTTTGTGCATTTACAATATTCATTGATTTTTGCCATTGAAAAACATGTTTTTCATATACCAGAAATGTTTTGAAGCTACTGACTGAATGAAAGGAGCTGGCATCTCACTCTCTTTGAATCTTCTTTATCATGCTAGGATTAACAGGAAAAAGCTAAAAATTTCAGAATTGCACCTTGCAATGTGGAGATATTACTGTTTGTGCATTTACAATATTCATTGATTTTTGCCATTGAAAAACGTCCAGAAATGTTTGAAGCTACTGACTGAATGAAAGGAGCTGGCATCTCACTCTCTTTGAATCTTCTTTATCATGCTAGGATTAACAGGAAAAAGCTAAAAATTTCAGAATTGCACTGTGCAATGTGGAGATATTACTGTTTGTGCATTTACAATATTCATTGATTTTTGCCATTGAAAAACATGTTTTTCATATACCAGAAATGTTTGAAGCTACTGACTGAATGAAAGGAGCTGGCATCTCACTCTCTTTGAATCTTCTTTATCATGCTAGGATTAACAGGAAAAAGCTAAAAATTTCAGAATTGCACCTTGCAATGTGGAGATATTACTGTTTGTGCATTTACAATATTCATTGATTTTTGCCATTGAAAAACGTCCAGAAATGTTTGAAGCTACTGACTGAATGAAAGGAGCTGGCATCTCACTCTCTTTGAATCTTCTTTATCATGCTAGGATTAACAGGAAAAAGCAAAAAATTTCAGAATTGCACCGTGCAATGTGGAGATATTACTGTTTGTGCATTTACAATATTCATTGATTTTTGCCATTGAAAAACATGTTTTTCATATACCAGAAATGTTTGAAGCTACTGACTGAATGAAAGGAGCTGGCATCTCACTCTCTTTGAATCTTCTTTATCATGCTAGGATTAGCAGGAAAAAGCAAAAAATTTCAGAATTGCACCGTGCAATGTGGAGATATTACTGTTTGTGCATTTACAATATTCATTGATTTTTGCCATTGAAAAACATGTTTTTCATATACCAGAAATGTTTGAAGCTACTGACTGAATGAAAGGAGCTGGCATCTCACTCTCTTTGAATCTTCTTTATCATGCTAGGATTAGCAGGAAAAAGCAAAAAATTTCAGAATTGCACCTTGCAATGTGGAGATATTACTGTTTGTGCATTTACAATATTCATTGATTTTTGCCATTGAAAAACATGTTTTTCATATACCAGAAATGTTTGAAGCTACTGACTGAATGAAAGGAGCTGGCATCTCACTCTCTTTGAATCTTCTTTATCATGCTAGGATTAGCAGGAAAAAGCTAAAAATTTCAGAATTGCACCGTGCAATGTGAAGATATTACTGTTTGTGCATTTACAATATTCATTGATTTTTGCCATTGAAAAACATGTTTTTCATATACCAGAAATGTTTGAAGCTACTGACTGAATGAAAGGAGCTGGCATCTCACTCTCTTTGAATCTTCTTTATCATGCTAGGATTAACAGGAAAAAGCAAAAAATTTCAGAATTGCACCGTGCAATGTGGAGATATTACTGTTTGTGCATTTACAATATTCATTGATTTTTGCCATTGAAAAACATGTTTTTCATATACCAGAAATGTTTGAAGCTACTGACTGAATGAAAGGAGCTGGCATCTCACTCTCTTTGAATCTCTTTATCATGCTAGGATTAGCAGGAAAAAGCAAAAAATTTCAGAATTGCACCTTGCAATGTGGAGATATTACTGTTTGTGCATTTACAATATTCATTGATTTTTGCCATTGAAAAACGTCCAGAAATGTTTGAAGCTACTGACTGAATGAAAGGAGCTGGCATCTCACTCTCTTTGAATCTTCTTTATCATGCTAGGATTAACAGGAAAAAGCTAAAAATTTCAGAATTGCACCTTGCAATGTGGAGATATTACTGTTTGTGCATTTACAATATTCATTGATTTTTGCCATTGAAAAACATGTTTTCATATACCAGAAATGTTTGAAGCTACTGACTGAATGAAAGGGAGCTGGCATCTCACTCTCTTTGAATCTTCTTTATCATGCTAGGATTAACAGGAAAAAGCTAAAAATTTCAGAATTGCACCTTGCAATGTGGAGATATTACTGTTTGTGCATTTACAATATTCATTGATTTTTGCCATTGAAAAACATGTTTTTCATATACCAGAAATGTTTGAAGCTACTGACTGAATGAAAGGAGCTGGCATCTCACTCTCTTTGAATCTTCTTTATCATGCTAGGATTAACAGGAAAAAGCTAAAAATTTCAGAATTGCACCGTGCAATGTGGAGATATTACTGTTTGTGCATTTACAATATTCATTGATTTTTGCCATTGAAAAACGTCCAGAAATGTTTGAAGCTACTGACTGAATGAAAGGAGCTGGCATCTCACTCTCTTTGAATCTTCTTTATCATGCTAGGATTAGCAGGAAAAAGCAAAAAATTTCAGAATTGCACCTTGCAATGTGGAGATATTACTGTTTGTGCATTTACAATATTCATTGATTTTTGCCATTGAAAAACGTCCAGAAATGTTTGAAGCTACTGACTGAATGAAAGGAGCTGGCATCTCACTCTCTTTGAATCTTCTTTATCATGCTAGGATTAGCAGGAAAAAGCAAAAAATTTCAGAATTGCACCGTGCAATGTGGAGATATTACTGTTTGTGCATTTACAATATTCATTGATTTTTGCCATTGAAAAACGTCCAGAAATGTTTGAAGCTACTGACTGAATGAAAGGAGCTGGCATCTCACTCTCTTTGAATCTTCTTTATCATGCTAGGATTAACAGGAAAAAGCTAAAAATTTCAGAATTGCACCGTGCAATGTGGAGATATTACTGTTTGTGCATTTACAATATTCATTGATTTTTGCCATTGAAAACATGTTTTTCATATACCAGAAATGTTTGAAGCTACTGACTGAATGAAAGGAGCTGGCATCTCACTCTCTTTGAATCTTCTTTATCATGCTAGGATTAACAGGAAAAAGCTAAAAATTTCAGAATTGCACCGTGCAATGTGGAGATATTACTGTTTGTGCATTTACAATATTCATTGATTTTTGCCATTGAAAAACATGTTTTTCATATACCAGAAATGTTTGAAGCTACTGACTGAATGAAAGGAGCTGGCATCTCACTCTCTTTGAATCTTCTT
This sequence comes from Phyllobates terribilis, assembly GCF_046119375.1. Classification (NCBI taxonomy): domain Eukaryota; kingdom Metazoa; phylum Chordata; class Amphibia; order Anura; family Dendrobatidae; genus Phyllobates; species Phyllobates terribilis. Next base: position 15,286 of record NW_027365396.1, read on the forward strand.
TATCATGCTAGGATTAACAGGAAAAAGCAAAAAATTTCAGAATTGCACCGTGCAATGTGGAGATATTACTGTTTGTGCATTTACAATATTCATTGATTTTTGCCATTGAAAACGTCCAGAAATGTTTGAAGCTACTGACTGAATGAAAGGAGCTGGCATCTCACTCTCTTTGAATCTTCTTTATCATGCTAGGATTAACAGGAAAAAGCTAAAAATTTCAGAATTGCACCGTGCAATGTGGAGATATTACTGTTTGTGCATTTACAATATTCATTGATTTTTGCCATTGAAAAACATGTTTTTCATATACCAGAAATGTTTGAAGCTACTGACTGAATGAAAGGAGCTGGCATCTCACTCTCTTTGAATCTTCTTTATCATGCTAGGATTAGCAGGAAAAAGCAAAAATTTCAGAATTGCACCTTGCAATGTGGAGATATTACTGTTTGTGCATTTACAATATTCATTGATTTTTGCCATTGAAAAACATGTTTTTCATATACCAGAAATGTTTGAAGCTACTGACTGAATGAAAGGAGCTGGCATCTCACTCTCTTTGAATCTTCTTTATCATGCTAGGATTAACAGGAAAAAGCTAAAAATTTCAGAATTGCACCGTGCAATGTGGAGATATTACTGTTTGTGCATTTACAATATTCATTGATTTTTGCCATTGAAAAACATGTTTTTCATATACCAGAAATGTTTGAAGCTACTGACTGAATGAAAGGAGCTGGCATCTCACTCTCTTTGAATCTTCTTTATCATGCTAGGATTAACAGGAAAAAGCAAAAAATTTCAGAATTGCACCGTGCAATGTGGAGATATTACTGTTTGTGCATTTACAATATTCATTGATTTTTGCATTGAAAAACATGTTTTTCATATACCAGAAATGTTTGAAGCTACTGACTGAATGAAAGGAGCTGGCATCTCACTCTCTTTGAATCTTCTTTATCATGCTAGGATTAGCAGGAAAAAGCTAAAAATTTCAGAATTGCACCGTGCAATGTGGAGATATTACTGTTTCTGCATTTACAATATTCATTGATTTTTGCCATTGAAAAACATGTTTTTCATATACCAGAAATGTTTGAAGCTACTGACTGAATGAAAGGAGCTGGCATCTCACTCTCTTTGAGTGAGATGCCAGCTCCTTTCATTCAGTCAGTAGCTTCAAACATTTCTGGTATATGAAAAACATGTTTTTCAATGGCAAAAATCAATGAATATTGTAAATGCAGAAACAGTAATATCTCCACATTGCACGGTGCAATTCTGAAATTTTTAGCTTTTTCCTGCTAATCCTAGCATGATAAAGAAGATTCAAAGAGAGTGAGATGCCAGCTCCTTTCATTCAGTCAGTAGCTTCAAACATTTCTGGTATATGAAAAACATGTTTTTCAATGGCAAAAATCAATGAATATTGTAAATGCACAAACAGTAATATCTCCACATTGCACGGTGCAATTCTGAAATTTTTTGCTTTTTCCTGTTAATCCTAGCATGATAAAGAAGATTCAAAGAGAGTGAGATGCCAGCTCCTTTCATTCAGTCAGTAGCTTCAAACATTTCTGGTATATGAAAAACATGTTTTTCAATGGCAAAAATCAATGAATATTGTAAATGCACAAACAGTAATATCTCCACATTGCACGGTGCAATTCTGAAATTTTTAGCTTTTTCCTGTTAATCCTAGCATGATAAAGAAGATTCAAAGAGAGTGAGATGCCAGCTCCTTTCATTCAGTCAGTAGCTTCAAACATTTCTGGTATATGAAAAACATGTTTTTCAATGGCAAAAATCAATGAATATTGTAAATGCACAAACAGTAATATCTCCACATTGCAAGGTGCAATTCTGAAATTTTTTGCTTTTTCCTGCTAATCCTAGCATGATAAAGAAGATTCAAAGAGAGTGAGATGCCAGCTCCTTTCATTCAGTCAGTAGCTTCAAACATTTCTGGTATATGAAAAACATGTTTTTCAATGGCAAAAATCAATGAATATTGTAAATGCACAAACAGTAATATCTCCACATTGCACGGTGCAATTCTGAAATTTTTAGCTTTTTCCTGTTAATCCTAGCATGATAAAGAAGATTCAAAGAGAGTGAGATGCCAGCTCCTTTCATTCAGTCAGTAGCTTCAAACATTTCTGGACGTTTTTCAATGGCAAAAATCAATGAATATTGTAAATGCACAAACAGTAATATCTCCACATTGCACGGTGCAATTCTGAAATTTTTTGCTTTTTCCTGTTAATCCTAGCATGATAAAGAAGATTCAAAGAGAGTGAGATGCCAGCTCCTTTCATTCAGTCAGTAGCTTCAAACATTTCTGGTATATGAAAAACATGTTTTTCAATGGCAAAAATCAATGAATATTGTAAATGCACAAACAGTAATATCTCCACATTGCACGGTGCAATTCTGAAATTTTTAGCTTTTTCCTGTTAATCCTAGCATGATAAAGAAGATTCAAAGAGAGTGAGATGCCAGCTCCTTTCATTCAGTCAGTAGCTTCAAACATTTCTGGTATATGAAAAACATGTTTTTCAATGGCAAAAATCAATGAATATTGTAAATGCACAAACAGTAATATCTCCACATTGCACGGTGCAATTCTGAAATTTTTAGCTTTTTCCTGTTAATCCTAGCATGATAAAGAAGATTCAAAGAGAGTGAGATGCCAGCTCCTTTCATTCAGTCAGTAGCTTCAAACATTTCTGGACGTTTTTCAATGGCAAAAATCAATGAATATTGTAAATGCACAAACAGTAATATCTCCACATTGCACGGTGCAATTCTGAAATTTTTTGCTTTTTCCTGCTAATCCTAGCATGATAAAGAAGATTCAAAGAGAGTGAGATGCCAGCTCCTTTCATTCAGTCAGTAGCTTCAAACATTTCTGGACGTTTTTCAATGGCAAAAATCAATGAATATTGTAAATGCACAAACAGTAATATCTCCACATTGCAAGGTGCAATTCTGAAATTTTTTGCTTTTTCCTGCTAATCCTAGCATGATAAAGAAGATTCAAAGAGAGTGAGATGCCAGCTCCTTTCATTCAGTCAGTAGCTTCAAACATTTCTGGACGTTTTTCAATGGCAAAAATCAATGAATATTGTAAATGCACAAACAGTAATATCTCCACATTGCACGGTGCAATTCTGAAATTTTTAGCTTTTTCCTGTTAATCCTAGCATGATAAAGAAGATTCAAAGAGAGTGAGATGCCAGCTCCTTTCATTCAGTCAGTAGCTTCAAACATTTCTGGTATATGAAAAACATGTTTTTCAATGGCAAAAATCAATGAATATTGTAAATGCACAAACAGTAATATCTCCACATTGCAAGGTGCAATTCTGAAATTTTTAGCTTTTTCCTGTTAATCCTAGCATGATAAAGAAGATTCAAAGAGAGTGAGATGCCAGCTCCTTTCATTCAGTCAGTAGCTTCAAACATTTCTGGTATATGAAAAACATGTTTTTCAATGGCAAAAATCAATGAATATTGTAAATGCACAAACAGTAATATCTCCACATTGCAAGGTGCAATTCTGAAATTTTTAGCTTTTTCCTGTTAATCCTAGCATGATAAAGAAGATTCAAAGAGAGTGAGATGCCAGCTCCTTTCATTCAGTCAGTAGCTTCAAACATTTCTGGACGTTTTTCAATGGCAAAAATCAATGAATATTGTAAATGCACAAACAGTAATATCTCCACATTGCAAGGTGCAATTCTGAAATTTTTTGCTTTTTCCTGCTAATCCTAGCATGATAAAGAAGATTCAAAGAGAGTGAGATGCCAGCTCCTTTCATTCAGTCAGTAGCTTCAAACATTTCTGGTATATGAAAAACATGTTTTTCAATGGCAAAAATCAATGAATATTGTAAATGCACAAACAGTAATATCTCCACATTGCACGGTGCAATTCTGAAATTTTTTGCTTTTTCCTGTTAATCCTAGCATGATAAAGAAGATTCAAAGAGAGTGAGATGCCAGCTCCTTTCATTCAGTCAGTAGCTTCAAACATTTCTGGTATATGAAAAACATGTTTTTCAATGGCAAAAATCAATGAATATTGTAAATGCACAAACAGTAATATCTTCACATTGCACGGTGCAATTCTGAAATTTTTAGCTTTTTCCTGCTAATCCTAGCATGATAAAGAAGATTCAAAGAGAGTGAGATGCCAGCTCCTTTCATTCAGTCAGTAGCTTCAAACATTTCTGGTATATGAAAAACATGTTTTTCAATGGCAAAAATCAATGAATATTGTAAATGCACAAACAGTAATATCTCCACATTGCAAGGTGCAATTCTGAAATTTTTTGCTTTTTCCTGCTAATCCTAGCATGATAAAGAAGATTCAAAGAGAGTGAGATGCCAGCTCCTTTCATTCAGTCAGTAGCTTCAAACATTTCTGGTATATGAAAAACATGTTTTTCAATGGCAAAAATCAATGAATATTGTAAATGCACAAACAGTAATATCTCCACATTGCACGGTGCAATTCTGAAATTTTTTGCTTTTTCCTGCTAATCCTAGCATGATAAAGAAGATTCAAAGAGAGTGAGATGCCAGCTCCTTTCATTCAGTCAGTAGCTTCAAACATTTCTGGTATATGAAAAACATGTTTTTCAATGGCAAAAATCAATGAATATTGTAAATGCACAAACAGTAATATCTCCACATTGCACGGTGCAATTCTGAAATTTTTTGCTTTTTCCTGTTAATCCTAGCATGATAAAGAAGATTCAAAGAGAGTGAGATGCCAGCTCCTTTCATTCAGTCAGTAGCTTCAAACATTTCTGGACGTTTTTCAATGGCAAAAATCAATGAATATTGTAAATGCACAAACAGTAATATCTCCACATTGCAAGGTGCAATTCTGAAATTTTTAGCTTTTTCCTGTTAATCCTAGCATGATAAAGAAGATTCAAAGAGAGTGAGATGCCAGCTCCTTTCATTCAGTCAGTAGCTTCAAACATTTCTGGTATATGAAAAACATGTTTTTCAATGGCAAAAATCAATGAATATTGTAAATGCACAAACAGTAATATCTCCACATTGCACAGTGCAATTCTGAAATTTTTAGCTTTTTCCTGTTAATCCTAGCATGATAAAGAAGATTCAAAGAGAGTGAGATGCCAGCTCCTTTCATTCAGTCAGTAGCTTCAAACATTTCTGGACGTTTTTCAATGGCAAAAATCAATGAATATTGTAAATGCACAAACAGTAATATCTCCACATTGCAAGGTGCAATTCTGAAATTTTTAGCTTTTTCCTGTTAATCCTAGCATGATAAAGAAGATTCAAAGAGAGTGAGATGCCAGCTCCTTTCATTCAGTCAGTAGCTTCAAACATTTCTGGTATATGAAAAACATGTTTTTCAATGGCAAAAATCAATGAATATTGTAAATGCACAAACAGTAATATCTCCACATTGCACGGTGCAATTCTGAAATTTTTTGCTTTTTCCTGCTAATCCTAGCATGATAAAGAAGATTCAAAGAGAGTGAGATGCCAGCTCCTTTCATTCAGTCAGTAGCTTCAAACATTTCTGGTATATGAAAAACATGTTTTTCAATGGCAAAAATCAATGAATATTGTAAATGCACAAACAGTAATATCTCCACATTGCAAGGTGCAATTCTGAAATTTTTAGCTTTTTCCTGTTAATCCTAGCATGATAAAGAAGATTCAAAGAGAGTGAGATGCCAGCTCCTTTCATTCAGTCAGTAGCTTCAAACATTTCTGGACGTTTTTCAATGGCAAAAATCAATGAATATTGTAATGCACAAACAGTAATATCTCCACATTGCACGGTGCAATTCTGAAATTTTTAGCTTTTTCCTGTTAATCCTAGCATGATAAAGAAGATTCAAAGAGAGTGAGATGCCAGCTCCTTTCATTCAGTCAGTAGATTCAAACATTTCTGGTATATGAAAAACATGTTTTTCAATGGCAAAAATCAATGAATATTGTAAATGCACAAACAGTAATATCTCCACATTGCACGGTGCAATTCTGAAATTTTTTGCTTTTTCCTGCTAATCCTAGCATGATAAAGAAGATTCAAAGAGAGTGAGATGCCAGCTCCTTTCATTCAGTCAGTAGCTTCAAACATTTCTGGTATATGAAAAACATGTTTTTCAAAGGCAAAAATCAATGAATATTGTAAATGCACAAACAGTAATATCTCCACATTGCACGGTGCAATTCTGAAATTTTTAGCTTTTTCCTGCTAATCCTAGCATGATAAAGAAGATTCAAAGAGAGTGAGATGCCAGCTCCTTTCATTCAGTCAGTAGCTTCAAACATTTCTGGTATATGAAAAACATGTTTTTCAATGGCAAAAATCAATGAATATTGTAAATGCACAAACAGTAATATCTCCACATTGCAAGGTGCAATTCTGAAATTTTTAGCTTTTTCCTGTTAATCCTAGCATGATAAAGAAGATTCAAAGAGAGTGAGATGCCAGCTCCTTTCATTCAGTCAGTAGCTTCAAACATTTCTGGTATATGAAAAACATGTTTTTCAATGGCAAAAATCAATGAATATTGTAAATGCACAAACAGTAATATCTCCACATTGCACGGTGCAATTCTGAAATTTTTAGCTTTTTCCTGCTAATCCTAGCATGATAAAGAAGATTCAAAGAGAGTGAGATGCCAGCTCCTTTCATTCAGTCAGTAGCTTCAAACATTTCTGGACGTTTTTCAATGGCAAAAATCAATGAATATTGTAAATGCACAAACAGTAATATCTCCACATTGCAAGGTGCAATTCTGAAATTTTTTGCTTTTTCCTGCTAATCCTAGCATGATAAAGAAGATTCAAAGAGAGTGAGATGCCAGCTCCTTTCATTCAGTCAGTAGCTTCAAACATTTCTGGACGTTTTTCAATGGCAAAAATCAATGAATATTGTAAATGCACAAACAGTAATATCTCCACATTGCACGGTGCAATTCTGAAATTTTTTGCTTTTTCCTGCTAATCCTAGCATGATAAAGAAGATTCAAAGAGAGTGAGATGCCAGCTCCTTTCATTCAGTCAGTAGCTTCAAACATTTCTGGTATATGAAAAACATGTTTTTCAATGGCAAAAATCAATGAATATTGTAAATGCACAAACAGTAATATCTCCACATTGCAAGGTGCAATTCTGAAATTTTTTGCTTTTTCCTGCTAATCCTAGCATGATAAAGAAGATTCAAAGAGAGTGAGATGCCAGCTCCTTTCATTCAGTCAGTAGCTTCAAACATTTCTGGTATATGAAAAACATGTTTTTCAATGGCAAAAATCAATGAATATTGTAAATGCACAAACAGTAATATCTCCACATTGCACGGTGCAATTCTGAAATTTTTAGCTTTTTCCTGCTAATCCTAGCATGATAAAGAAGATTCAAAGAGAGTGAGATGCCAGCTCCTTTCATTCAGTCAGTAGCTTCAAACATTTCTGGACGTTTTTCAATGGCAAAAATCAATGAATATTGTAAATGCACAAACAGTAATATCTCCACATTGCAAGGTGCAATTCTGAAATTTTTTGCTTTTTCCTGCTAATCCTAGCATGATAAAGAAGATTCAAAGAGAGTGAGATGCCAGCTCCTTTCATTCAGTCAGTAGCTTCAAACATTTCTGGACGTTTTTCAATGGCAAAAATCAATGAATATTGTAAATGCACAAACAGTAATATCTCCACATTGCACGGTGCAATTCTGAAATTTTTAGCTTTTTCCTGTTAATCCTAGCATGATAAAGAAGATTCAAAGAGAGTGAGATGCCAGCTCCTTTCATTCAGTCAGTAGCTTCAAACATTTCTGGTATATGAAAAACATGTTTTTCAATGGCAAAAATCAATGAATATTGTAAATGCACAAACAGTAATATCTCCACATTGCACGGTGCAATTCTGAAATTTTTAGCTTTTTCCTGCTAATCCTAGCATGATAAAGAAGATTCAAAGAGAGTGAGATGCCAGCTCCTTTCATTCAGTCAGTAGCTTCAAACATTTCTGGTATATGAAAAACATGTTTTTCAATGGCAAAAATCAATGAATATTGTAAATGCACAAACAGTAATATCTCCACATTGCACGGTGCAATTCTGAAATTTTTAGCTTTTTCCTGCTAATCCTAGCATGATAAAGAAGATTCAAAGAGAGTGAGATGCCAGCTCCTTTCATTCAGTCAGTAGCTTCAAACATTTCTGGTATATGAAAAACATGTTTTTCAATGGCAAAAATCAATGAATATTGTACATGCACAAACAGTAATATCTCCACATTGCAAGGTGCAATTCTGAAATTTTTAGCTTTTTCCTGTTAATCCTAGCATGATAAAGAAGATTCAAAGAGAGTGAGATGCCAGCTCCTTTCATTCAGTCAGTAGCTTCAAACATTTCTGGACGTTTTTCAATGGCAAAAATCAATGAATATTGTAAATGCACAAACAGTAATATCTCCACTTTGCAAGGTGCAATTCTGAAATTTTTAGCTTTTTCCTGTTAATCCTAGCATGATAAAGAAGATTCAAAGAGAGTGAGATGCCAGCTCCTTTCATTCAGTCAGTAGCTTCAAACATTTCTGGACGTTTTTCAATGGCAAAAATCAATGAATATTGTAAATGCACAAACAGTAATATCTCCACATTGCAAGGTGCAATTCTGAAATTTTTAGCTTTTTCCTGTTAATCCTAGCATGATAAAGAAGATTCAAAGAGAGTGAGATGCCAGCTCCTTTCATTCAGTCAGTAGCTTCAAACATTTCTGGTATATGAAAAACATGTTTTTCAATGGCAAAAATCAATGAATATTGTAAATGCACAAACAGTAATATCTCCACATTGCAAGGTGCAATTCTGAAATTTTTTGCTTTTTCCTGCTAATCCTAGCATGATAAAGAAGATTCAAAGAGAGTGAGATGCCAGCTCCTTTCATTCAGTCAGTAGCTTCAAACATTTCTGGTATATGAAAAACATGTTTTTCAATGGCAAAAATCAATGAATATTGTAAATGCACAAACAGTAATATCTCCACATTGCACGGTGCAATTCTGAAATTTTTTGCTTTTTCCTGCTAATCCTAGCATGATAAAGAAGATTCAAAGAGAGTGAGATGCCAGCTCCTTTCATTCAGTCAGTAGCTTCAAACATTTCTGGTATATGAAAAACATGTTTTTCAATGGCAAAAATCAATGAATATTGTAAATGCACAAACAGTAATATCTCCACATTGCACGGTGCAATTCTGAAATTTTTTGCTTTTTCCTGTTAATCCTAGCATGATAAAGAAGATTCAAAGAGAGTGAGATGCCAGCTCCTTTCATTCAGTCAGTAGCTTCAAACATTTCTGGACGTTTTTCAATGGCAAAAATCAATGAATATTGTAAATGCACAAACAGTAATATCTCCACATTGCAAGGTGCAATTCTGAAATTTTTAGCTTTTTCCTGTTAATCCTAGCATGATAAAGAAGATTCAAAGAGAGTGAGATGCCAGCTCCTTTCATTCAGTCAGTAGCTTCAAACATTTCTGGTATATGAAAAACATGTTTTTCAATGGCAAAAATCAATGAATATTGTAAATGCACAAACAGTAATATCTCCACATTGCACAGTGCAATTCTGAAATTTTTAGCTTTTTCCTGTTAATCCTAGCATGATAAAGAAGATTCAAAGAGAGTGAGATGCCAGCTCCTTTCATTCAGTCAGTAGCTTCAAACATTTCTGGACGTTTTTCAATGGCAAAAATCAATGAATATTGTAAATGCACAAACAGTAATATCTCCACATTGCAAGGTGCAATTCTGAAATTTTTAGCTTTTTCCTGTTAATCCTAGCATGATAAAGAAGATTCAAAGAGAGTGAGATGCCAGCTCCTTTCATTCAGTCAGTAGCTTCAAACATTTCTGGTATATGAAAAACATGTTTTTCAATGGCAAAAATCAATGAATATTGTAAATGCACAAACAGTAATATCTCCACATTGCACGGTGCAATTCTGAAATTTTTTGCTTTTTCCTGCTAATCCTAGCATGATAAAGAAGATTCAAAGAGAGTGAGATGCCAGCTCCTTTCATTCAGTCAGTAGCTTCAAACATTTCTGGTATATGAAAAACATGTTTTTCAATGGCAAAAATCAATGAATATTGTAAATGCACAAACAGTAATATCTCCACATTGCAAGGTGCAATTCTGAAATTTTTAGCTTTTTCCTGTTAATCCTAGCATGATAAAGAAGATTCAAAGAGAGTGAGATGCCAGCTCCTTTCATTCAGTCAGTAGCTTCAAACATTTCTGGACGTTTTTCAATGGCAAAAATCAATGAATATTGTAAATGCACAAACAGTAATATCTCCACATTGCACGGTGCAATTCTGAAATTTTTAGCTTTTTCCTGTTAATCCTAGCATGATAAAGAAGATTCAAAGAGAGTGAGATGCCAGCTCCTTTCATTCAGTCAGTAGATTCAAACATTTCTGGTATATGAAAAACATGTTTTTCAATGGCAAAAATCAATGAATATTGTAAATGCACAAACAGTAATATCTCCACATTGCACGGTGCAATTCTGAAATTTTTTGCTTTTTCCTGTTAATCCTAGCATGATAAAGAAGATTCAAAGAGAGTGAGATGCCAGCTCCTTTCATTCAGTCAGTAGATTCAAACATTTCTGGTATATGAAAAACATGTTTTTCAATGGCAAAAATCAATGAATATTGTAAATGCACAAACAGTAATATCTCCACATTGCACGGTGCAATTCTGAAATTTTTTGCTTTTTCCTGCTAATCCTAGCATGATAAAGAAGATTCAAAGAGAGTGAGATGCCAGCTCCTTTCATTCAGTCAGTAGCTTCAAACATTTCTGGTATATGAAAAACATGTTTTTCAAAGGCAAAAATCAATGAATATTGTAAATGCACAAACAGTAATATCTCCACATTGCACGGTGCAATTCTGAAATTTTTAGCTTTTTCCTGCTAATCCTAGCATGATAAAGAAGATTCAAAGAGAGTGAGATGCCAGCTCCTTTCATTCAGTCAGTAGCTTCAAACATTTCTGGTATATGAAAAACATGTTTTTCAATGGCAAAAATCAATGAATATTGTAAATGCACAAACAGTAATATCTCCACATTGCAAGGTGCAATTCTGAAATTTTTAGCTTTTTCCTGTTAATCCTAGCATGATAAAGAAGATTCAAAGAGAGTGAGATGCCAGCTCCTTTCATTCAGTCAGTAGCTTCAAACATTTCTGGTATATGAAAAACATGTTTTTCAATGGCAAAAATCAATGAATATTGTAAATGCACAAACAGTAATATCTCCACATTGCACGGTGCAATTCTGAAATTTTTAGCTTTTTCCTGCTAATCCTAGCATGATAAAGAAGATTCAAAGAGAGTGAGATGCCAGCTCCTTTCATTCAGTCAGTAGCTTCAAACATTTCTGGACGTTTTTCAATGGCAAAAATCAATGAATATTGTAAATGCACAAACAGTAATATCTCCACATTGCAAGGTGCAATTCTGAAATTTTTTGCTTTTTCCTGCTAATCCTAGCATGATAAAGAAGATTCAAAGAGAGTGAGATGCCAGCTCCTTTCATTCAGTCAGTAGCTTCAAACATTTCTGGACGTTTTTCAATGGCAAAAATCAATGAATATTGTAAATGCACAAACAGTAATATCTCCACATTGCACGGTGCAATTCTGAAATTTTTTGCTTTTTCCTGCTAATCCTAGCATGATAAAGAAGATTCAAAGAGAGTGAGATGCCAGCTCCTTTCATTCAGTCAGTAGCTTCAAACATTTCTGGTATATGAAAAACATGTTTTTCAATGGCAAAAATCAATGAATATTGTAAATGCACAAACAGTAATATCTCCACATTGCAAGGTGCAATTCTGAAATTTTTTGCTTTTTCCTGCTAATCCTAGCATGATAAAGAAGATTCAAAGAGAGTGAGATGCCAGCTCCTTTCATTCAGTCAGTAGCTTCAAACATTTCTGGTATATGAAAAACATGTTTTTCAATGGCAAAAATCAATGAATATTGTAAATGCACAAACAGTAATATCTCCACATTGCACGGTGCAATTCTGAAATTTTTAGCTTTTTCCTGCTAATCCTAGCATGATAAAGAAGATTCAAAGAGAGTGAGATGCCAGCTCCTTTCATTCAGTCAGTAGCTTCAAACATTTCTGGACGTTTTTCAATGGCAAAAATCAATGAATATTGTAAATGCACAAACAGTAATATCTCCACATTGCAAGGTGCAATTCTGAAATTTTTTGCTTTTTCCTGCTAATCCTAGCATGATAAAGAAGATTCAAAGAGAGTGAGATGCCAGCTCCTTTCATTCAGTCAGTAGCTTCAAACATTTCTGGACGTTTTTCAATGGCAAAAATCAATGAATATTGTAAATGCACAAACAGTAATATCTCCACATTGCACGGTGCAATTCTGAAATTTTTAGCTTTTTCCTGTTAATCCTAGCATGATAAAGAAGATTCAAAGAGAGTGAGATGCCAGCTCCTTTCATTCAGTCAGTAGCTTCAAACATTTCTGGTATATGAAAAACATGTTTTTCAATGGCAAAAATCAATGAATATTGTAAATGCACAAACAGTAATATCTCCACATTGCACGGTGCAATTCTGAAATTTTTAGCTTTTTCCTGCTAATCCTAGCATGATAAAGAAGATTCAAAGAGAGTGAGATGCCAGCTCCTTTCATTCAGTCAGTAGCTTCAAACATTTCTGGTATATGAAAAACATGTTTTTCAATGGCAAAAATCAATGAATATTGTAAATGCACAAACAGTAATATCTCCACATTGCACGGTGCAATTCTGAAATTTTTAGCTTTTTCCTGCTAATCCTAGCATGATAAAGAAGATTCAAAGAGAGTGAGATGCCAGCTCCTTTCATTCAGTCAGTAGCTTCAAACATTTCTGGTATATGAAAAACATGTTTTTCAATGGCAAAAATCAATGAATATTGTACATGCACAAACAGTAATATCTCCACATTGCAAGGTGCAATTCTGAAATTTTTAGCTTTTTCCTGTTAATCCTAGCATGATAAAGAAGATTCAAAGAGAGTGAGATGCCAGCTCCTTTCATTCAGTCAGTAGCTTCAAACATTTCTGGACGTTTTTCAATGGCAAAAATCAATGAATATTGTAAATGCACAAACAGTAATATCTCCACTTTGCAAGGTGCAATTCTGAAATTTTTAGCTTTTTCCTGTTAATCCTAGCATGATAAAGAAGATTCAAAGAGAGTGAGATGCCAGCTCCTTTCATTCAGTCAGTAGCTTCAAACATTTCTGGACGTTTTTCAATGGCAAAAATCAATGAATATTGTAAATGCACAAACAGTAATATCTCCACATTGCAAGGTGCAATTCTGAAATTTTTAGCTTTTTCCTGTTAATCCTAGCATGATAAAGAAGATTCAAAGAGAGTGAGATGCCAGCTCCTTTCATTCAGTCAGTAGCTTCAAACATTTCTGGTATATGAAAAACATGTTTTTCAATGGCAAAAATCAATGAATATTGTAAATGCACAAACAGTAATATCTCCACATTGCAAGGTGCAATTCTGAAATTTTTAGCTTTTTCCTGTTAATCCTAGCATGATAAAGAAGATTCAAAGAGAGTGAGATGCCAGCTCCTTTCATTCAGTCAGTAGCTTCAAACATTTCTGGACGTTTTTCAATGGCAAAAATCAATGAATATTGTAAATGCACAAACAGTAATATCTCCACATTGCACGGTGCAATTCTGAAATTTTTAGCTTTTTCCTGTTAATCCTAGCATGATAAAGAAGATTCAAAGAGAGTGAGATGCCAGCTCCTTTCATTCAGTCAGTAGCTTCAAACATTTCTGGTATATGAAAAACATGTTTTTCAATGGCAAAAATCAATGAATATTGTAAATGCACAAACAGTAATATCTCCACATTGCACGGTGCAATTCTGAAATTTTTTGCTTTTTCCTGCTAATCCTAGCATGATAAAGAAGATTCAAAGAGAGTGAGATGCCAGCTCCTTTCATTCAGTCAGTAGCTTCAAACATTTCTGGTATATGAAAAACATGTTTTTCAATGGCAAAAATCAATGAATATTGTAAATGCACAAACAGTAATATCTCCACATTGCAAGGTGCAATTCTGAAATTTTTAGCTTTTTCCTGTTAATCCTAGCATGATAAAGAAGATTCAAAGAGAGTGAGATGCCAGCTCCTTTCATTCAGTCAGTAGCTTCAAACATTTCTGGACGTTTTTCAATGGCAAAAATCAATGAATATTGTAAATGCACAAACAGTAATATCTCCACATTGCAAGGTGCAATTCTGAAATTTTTAGCTTTTTCCTGTTAATCCTAGCATGATAAAGAAGATTCAAAGAGAGTGAGATGCCAGCTCCTTTCATTCAGTCAGTAGCTTCAAACATTTCTGGACGTTTTTCAATGGCAAAAATCAATGAATATTGTAAATGCACAAACAGTAATATCTCCACATTGCAAGGTGCAATTCTGAAATTTTTAGCTTTTTCCTGTTAATCCTAGCATGATAAAGAAGATTCAAAGAGAGTGAGATGCCAGCTCCTTTCATTCAGTCAGTAGCTTCAAACATTTCTGGTATATGAAAAACATGTTTTTCAATGGCAAAAATCAATGAATATTGTAAATGCACAAACAGTAATATCTCCACATTGCAAGGTGCAATTCTGAAATTTTTAGCTTTTTCCTGTTAATCCTAGCATGATAAAGAAGATTCAAAGAGAGTGAGATGCCAGCTCCTTTCATTCAGTCAGTAGCTTCAAACATTTCTGGACGTTTTTCAATGGCAAAAATCAATGAATATTGTAAATGCACAAACAGTAATATCTCCACATTGCACGGTGCAATTCTGAAATTTTTAGCTTTTTCCTGTTAATCCTAGCATGATAAAGAAGATTCAAAGAGAGTGAGATGCCAGCTCCTTTCATTCAGTCAGTAGCTTCAAACATTTCTGGTATATGAAAAACATGTTTTTCAATGGCAAAAATCAATGAATATTGTAAATGCACAAACAGTAATATCTCCACATTGCACGGTGCAATTCTGAAATTTTTTGCTTTTTCCTGCTAATCCTAGCATGATAAAGAAGATTCAAAGAGAGTGAGATGCCAGCTCCTTTCATTCAGTCAGTAGCTTCAAACATTTCTGGTATATGAAAAACATGTTTTTCAATGGCAAAAATCAATGAATATTGTAAATGCACAAACAGTAATATCTCCACATTGCAAGGTGCAATTCTGAAATTTTTAGCTTTTTCCTGTTAATCCTAGCATGATAAAGAAGATTCAAAGAGAGTGAGATGCCAGCTCCTTTCATTCAGTCAGTAGCTTCAAACATTTCTGGACGTTTTTCAATGGCAAAAATCAATGAATATTGTAAATGCACAAACAGTAATATCTCCACATTGCAAGGTGCAATTCTGAAATTTTTAGCTTTTTCCTGTTAATCCTAGCATGATAAAGAAGATTCAAAGAGAGTGAGATGCCAGCTCCTTTCATTCAGTCAGTAGCTTCAAACATTTCTGGACGTTTTTCAATGGCAAAAATCAATGAATATTGTAAATGCACAAACAGTAATATCTCCACATTGCAAGGTGCAATTCTGAAATTTTTAGCTTTTTCCTGTTAATCCTAGCATGATAAAGAAGATTCAAAGAGAGTGAGATGCCAGCTCCTTTCATTCAGTCAGTAGCTTCAAACATTTCTGGTATATGAAAAACATGTTTTTCAATGGCAAAAATCAATGAATATTGTAAATGCACAAACAGTAATATCTCCACATTGCAAGGTGCAATTCTGAAATTTTTAGCTTTTTCCTGTTAATCCTAGCATGATAAAGAAGATTCAAAGAGAGTGAGATGCCAGCTCCTTTCATTCAGTCAGTAGCTTCAAACATTTCTGGACGTTTTTCAATGGCAAAAATCAATGAATATTGTAAATGCACAAACAGTAATATCTCCACATTGCAAGGTGCAATTCTGAAATTTTTTGCTTTTTCCTGCTAATCCTAGCATGATAAAGAAGATTCAAAGAGAGTGAGATGCCAGCTCCTTTCATTCAGTCAGTAGCTTCAAACATTTCTGGACGTTTTTCAATGGCAAAAATCAATGAATATTGTAAATGCACAAACAGTAATATCTCCACATTGCACGGTGCAATTCTGAAATTTTTTGCTTTTTCCTGCTAATCCTAGCATGATAAAGAAGATTCAAAGAGAGTGAGATGCCAGCTCCTTTCATTCAGTCAGTAGCTTCAAACATTTCTGGTATATGAAAAACATGTTTTTCAATGGCAAAAATCAATGAATATTGTAAATGCACAAACAGTAATATCTCCACATTGCAAGGTGCAATTCTGAAATTTTTTGCTTTTTCCTGCTAATCCTAGCATGATAAAGAAGATTCAAAGAGAGTGAGATGCCAGCTCCTTTCATTCAGTCAGTAGCTTCAAACATTTCTGGTATATGAAAAACATGTTTTTCAATGGCAAAAATCAATGAATATTGTAAATGCACAAACAGTAATATCTCCACATTGCACGGTGCAATTCTGAAATTTTTAGCTTTTTCCTGCTAATCCTAGCATGATAAAGAAGATTCAAAGAGAGTGAGATGCCAGCTCCTTTCATTCAGTCAGTAGCTTCAAACATTTCTGGACGTTTTTCAATGGCAAAAATCAATGAATATTGTAAATGCACAAACAGTAATATCTCCACATTGCAAGGTGCAATTCTGAAATTTTTTGCTTTTTCCTGCTAATCCTAGCATGATAAAGAAGATTCAAAGAGAGTGAGATGCCAGCTCCTTTCATTCAGTCAGTAGCTTCAAACATTTCTGGACGTTTTTCAATGGCAAAAATCAATGAATATTGTAAATGCACAAACAGTAATATCTCCACATTGCACGGTGCAATTCTGAAATTTTTAGCTTTTTCCTGTTAATCCTAGCATGATAAAGAAGATTCAAAGAGAGTGAGATGCCAGCTCCTTTCATTCAGTCAGTAGCTTCAAACATTTCTGGTATATGAAAAACATGTTTTTCAATGGCAAAAATCAATGAATATTGTAAATGCACAAACAGTAATATCATAGAATCATAGAATCATAGAATCATAGAATGGTAGAGTTGGAAGGGACCTCCTGGGTCATCTGGTCCAACCCCCTGCTCAAAGCAGGATTCACTAGATCATCTCAGACAGATGTCTGTCCAGCCTCTGTTTGAAGACGTCCATTGAAGGGGAACTCAAAACCTCTCGTGGCAGCCTGTTCCACTCATTAATCACCCTAACTGTCAAAAAGTTTTTTCTAATATCTAATCTGTGTCTCCTCCCATTTAGTTTCATCCCATTGCTTCTAGTCTTTCCTTGTGCAAATGAGAATAAAGATGATCCTTCTACAATGTGACAGCCCTTGACATATTTGTAGACAGCTATTAAGTCTCCTCTCAGTCTTCTTTTTTGCAAGCTAAACATTCCCAAATCCTGCAACCGTTCCTCATAGGACATGGTTTGCAGACCAGTCACCATTCTGGTCGCTCTTCTCTGAACTTGCTCCAGTTTGTCGATGTCTTTTTTAAAATGTGGTGCCCAAAACTGTACACAGTATTCCAGATGAGGTCTGACCAAAGAGGAGTAAAGACCGATAATGACTTCACGTGATCTAGACTGTATGCTTCTGTTAATACATCCCAGAATTGTATTTGCCTTTTTTGCTGCTGCATCACACTGTTGACTCATGTTCAGTCTATGATCTATTAGTATACCTAAGTCTTTTTCACATGTACTGTTGCTTAGCTCTATTCCTCCCATTCTGTATATGCTTTTTTCATTTTTATTGCCCAGATGTAGTACTTTGCATTTTTGCCTGTTAAAAACCATTCTGTTGGTTGCTGCCCACTGCTCCAGTTTATTTAGGTCTTTTTGAATCCTCTCTCTCTCTTCTCTAGTATTAGCTATCCCTCCTAGCTTTGTGTCATCAGCAAATTTAATCAGTTTACCCTCAATTCCTTCATCTAAATCATTGATAAAGATGTTGAACAATACAGGTCCCAGGACGGAGCCCTGTGGTACCCCACTTGAGACATTCATCCAGCTGGATGTGAAGCCATTTACAACCACCCTTTGAGTCCGATCACTAAGCCAGTTATGAATCCACCTAATAGTTGCCTGGTCCATTGCATACTTGGTCATTTTTTCAATAAGGATGATGTGAGATACTTTGTCAAATGCTTTGCTGAAGTCAAGATATACTATATCTACAGCATTTCCCTGATCCACCCAGTCAGTGATTCTGTCATAGAAGGAAATTAAGTTAGGCTGACATGACTTGTTAGTTACAAACCCATGCTGACTCTGGTTAATCACTTCATTCTTATCCATGTACTTACATACATGTTGTTTAATAATTTGTTCAAAGATCTTTCCTGGTATAGAAGTCAGACTCACCGGCCTATAGTTCCCTGGGTCCACCTTCTTCCCCTTTTTGAAGATAGGAACAACATTTGCTCTTCTCCAGTCTTCTGGGACTTCTCCTGTTCTCCAAGAATTTTCAAAGATTATGGAGAGTGGTTCTAAAATTTCTTCTACAATCTCCTTCAGTACTCTGGGGTGTAATTCATCTGGACCTGGAGACTTGAACTCATTTATGTTAGCTAAATATTCCCTCACAATCTTTCTGTTTACTGATAACTTGGATTCCTCTATTCCTTTAAAAGGACAGTGAAGATCAGTTGATGTTACATTTTCTTTCTGAGAGAAAACAGATGCAAAATAGGAATTAAAAAGTTCGGCCTTCTCAACATCCTCTCTTACCATTTCTCCATTTTCATCCTATAGCATCTTTGACTTCTCTTTTACTTTTGACATACCCCCAAAATCCTTTTTTATTGCTTTTGACATCTCTTGCAAGCCTTAATTCATTGTCAGCTTTAGCTAACCTGATACGTGCCCTGCAGGATCTGCAGGCTGCATTATAATCTTCTTTAGATATGCCTCCCTCTTTCCATTTAATAAACATTTCTTTCTTTCTTTTTAGCATGTGTTTAAGTTCTGTGTTCATCCATCCTGGTTTCCTTAAATGCTTCCCATTCTTCCTACTTTTCTCCACATTGCACGGTGCAATTCTGAAATTTTTAGCTTTTTCCTGCTAATCCTAGCATGATAAAGAAGATTCAAAGAGAGTGAGATGCCAGCTCCTTTCATTCAGTCAGTAGCTTCAAACATTTCTGGTATATGAAAAACATGTTTTTCAATGGCAAAAATCAATGAATATTGTAAATGCACAAACAGTAATATCTCCACATTGCACGGTGCAATTCTGAAATTTTTAGCTTTTTCCTGCTAATCCTAGCATGATAAAGAAGATTCAAAGAGAGTGAGATGCCAGCTCCTTTCATTCAGTCAGTAGCTTCAAACATTTCTGGTATATGAAAAACATGTTTTTCAATGGCAAAAATCAATGAATATTGTACATGCACAAACAGTAATATCTCCACATTGCAAGGTGCAATTCTGAAATTTTTAGCTTTTTCCTGTTAATCCTAGCATGATAAAGAAGATTCAAAGAGAGTGAGATGCCAGCTCCTTTCATTCAGTCAGTAGCTTCAAACATTTCTGGACGTTTTTCAATGGCAAAAATCAATGAATATTGTAAATGCACAAACAGTAATATCTCCACTTTGCAAGGTGCAATTCTGAAATTTTTAGCTTTTTCCTGTTAATCCTAGCATGATAAAGAAGATTCAAAGAGAGTGAGATGCCAGCTCCTTTCATTCAGTCAGTAGCTTCAAACATTTCTGGACGTTTTTCAATGGCAAAAATCAATGAATATTGTAAATGCACAAACAGTAATATCTCCACATTGCAAGGTGCAATTCTGAAATTTTTAGCTTTTTCCTGTTAATCCTAGCATGATAAAGAAGATTCAAAGAGAGTGAGATGCCAGCTCCTTTCATTCAGTCAGTAGCTTCAAACATTTCTGGTATATGAAAAACATGTTTTTCAATGGCAAAAATCAATGAATATTGTAAATGCACAAACAGTAATATCTCCACATTGCAAGGTGCAATTCTGAAATTTTTAGCTTTTTCCTGTTAATCCTAGCATGATAAAGAAGATTCAAAGAGAGTGAGATGCCAGCTCCTTTCATTCAGTCAGTAGCTTCAAACATTTCTGGACGTTTTTCAATGGCAAAAATCAATGAATATTGTAAATGCACAAACAGTAATATCTCCACATTGCACGGTGCAATTCTGAAATTTTTAGCTTTTTCCTGTTAATCCTAGCATGATAAAGAAGATTCAAAGAGAGTGAGATGCCAGCTCCTTTCATTCAGTCAGTAGCTTCAAACATTTCTGGTATATGAAAAACATGTTTTTCAATGGCAAAAATCAATGAATATTGTAAATGCACAAACAGTAATATCTCCACATTGCACGGTGCAATTCTGAAATTTTTTGCTTTTTCCTGCTAATCCTAGCATGATAAAGAAGATTCAAAGAGAGTGAGATGCCAGCTCCTTTCATTCAGTCAGTAGCTTCAAACATTTCTGGTATATGAAAAACATGTTTTTCAATGGCAAAAATCAATGAATATTGTAAATGCACAAACAGTAATATCTCCACATTGCACGGTGCAATTCTGAAATTTTTTGCTTTTTCCTGTTAATCCTAGCATGATAAAGAAGATTCAAAGAGAGTGAGATGCCAGCTCCTTTCATTCAGTCAGTAGCTTCAAACATTTCTGGTATATGAAAAACATGTTTTTCAATGGCAAAAATCAATGAATATTGTAAATGCACAAACAGTAATATCTCCACATTGCACGGTGCAATTCTGAAATTTTTTGCTTTTTCCTGCTAATCCTAGCATGATAAAGAAGATTCAAAGAGAGTGAGATGCCAGCTCCTTTCATTCAGTCAGTAGCTTCAAACATTTCTGGTATATGAAAAACATGTTTTTCAATGGCAAAAATCAATGAATATTGTAAATGCACAAACAGTAATATCTCCATATTGCAAGGTGCAATTCTGAAATTTTTAGCTTTTTCCTGTTAATCCTAGCATGATAAAGAAGATTCAAAGAGAGTGAGATGCCAGCTCCTTTCATTCAGTCAGTAGCTTCAAACATTTCTGGACGTTTTTCAATGGCAAAAATCAATGAATATTGTAAATGCACAAACAGTAATATCTCCACATTGCAAGGTGCAATTCTGAAATTTTTAGCTTTTTCCTGTTAATCCTAGCATGATAAAGAAGATTCAAAGAGAGTGAGATGCCAGCTCCTTTCATTCAGTCAGTAGCTTCAAACATTTCTGGACGTTTTTCAATGGCAAAAATCAATGAATATTGTAAATGCACAAACAGTAATATCTCCACATTGCAAGGTGCAATTCTGAAATTTTTAGCTTTTTCCTGTTAATCCTAGCATGATAAAGAAGATTCAAAGAGAGTGAGATGCCAGCTCCTTTCATTCAGTCAGTAGCTTCAAACATTTCTGGTATATGAAAAACATGTTTTTCAATGGCAAAAATCAATGAATATTGTAAATGCACAAACAGTAATATCTCCACATTGCAAGGTGCAATTCTGAAATTTTTAGCTTTTTCCTGTTAATCCTAGCATGATAAAGAAGATTCAAAGAGAGTGAGATGCCAGCTCCTTTCATTCAGTCAGTAGCTTCAAACATTTCTGGACGTTTTTCAATGGCAAAAATCAATGAATATTGTAAATGCACAAACAGTAATATCTCCACATTGCACGGTGCAATTCTGAAATTTTTAGCTTTTTCCTGTTAATCCTAGCATGATAAAGAAGATTCAAAGAGAGTGAGATGCCAGCTCCTTTCATTCAGTCAGTAGCTTCAAACATTTCTGGACGTTTTTCAATGGCAAAAATCAATGAATATTGTAAATGCACAAACAGTAATATCTCCACATTGCACGGTGCAATTCTGAAATTTTTTGCTTTTTCCTGCTAATCCTAGCATGATAAAGAAGATTCAAAGAGAGTGAGATGCCAGCTCCTTTCATTCAGTCAGTAGCTTCAAACATTTCTGGTATATGAAAAACATGTTTTTCAATGGCAAAAATCAATGAATATTGTAAATGCACAAACAGTAATATCTCCACATTGCAAGGTGCAATTCTGAAATTTTTTGCTTTTTCCTGCTAATCCTAGCATGATAAAGAAGATTCAAAGAGAGTGAGATGCCAGCTCCTTTCATTCAGTCAGTAGCTTCAAACATTTCTGGTATATGAAAAACATGTTTTTCAATGGCAAAAATCAATGAATATTGTAAATGCACAAACAGTAATATCTCCACATTGCACGGTGCAATTCTGAAATTTTTAGCTTTTTCCTGCTAATCCTAGCATGATAAAGAAGATTCAAAGAGAGTGAGATGCCAGCTCCTTTCATTCAGTCAGTAGCTTCAAACATTTCTGGACGTTTTTCAATGGCAAAAATCAATGAATATTGTAAATGCACAAACAGTAATATCTCCACATTGCAAGGTGCAATTCTGAAATTTTTTGCTTTTTCCTGCTAATCCTAGCATGATAAAGAAGATTCAAAGAGAGTGAGATGCCAGCTCCTTTCATTCAGTCAGTAGCTTCAAACATTTCTGGACGTTTTTCAATGGCAAAAATCAATGAATATTGTAAATGCACAAACAGTAATATCTCCACATTGCACGGTGCAATTCTGAAATTTTTAGCTTTTTCCTGTTAATCCTAGCATGATAAAGAAGATTCAAAGAGAGTGAGATGCCAGCTCCTTTCATTCAGTCAGTAGCTTCAAACATTTCTGGTATATGAAAAACATGTTTTTCAATGGCAAAAATCAATGAATATTGTAAATGCACAAACAGTAATATCTCCACATTGCACGGTGCAATTCTGAAATTTTTAGCTTTTTCCTGCTAATCCTAGCATGATAAAGAAGATTCAAAGAGAGTGAGATGCCAGCTCCTTTCATTCAGTCAGTAGCTTCAAACATTTCTGGTATATGAAAAACATGTTTTTCAATGGCAAAAATCAATGAATATTGTAAATGCACAAACAGTAATATCTCCACATTGCACGGTGCAATTCTGAAATTTTTAGCTTTTTCCTGCTAATCCTAGCATGATAAAGAAGATTCAAAGAGAGTGAGATGCCAGCTCCTTTCATTCAGTCAGTAGCTTCAAACATTTCTGGTATATGAAAAACATGTTTTTCAATGGCAAAAATCAATGAATATTGTAAATGCACAAACAGTAATATCTCCACATTGCAAGGTGCAATTCTGAAATTTTTAGCTTTTTCCTGTTAATCCTAGCATGATAAAGAAGATTCAAAGAGAGTGAGATGCCAGCTCCTTTCATTCAGTCAGTAGCTTCAAACATTTCTGGACGTTTTTCAATGGCAAAAATCAATGAATATTGTAAATGCACAAACAGTAATATCTCCACATTGCAAGGTGCAATTCTGAAATTTTTAGCTTTTTCCTGTTAATCCTAGCATGATAAAGAAGATTCAAAGAGAGTGAGATGCCAGCTCCTTTCATTCAGTCAGTAGCTTCAAACATTTCTGGACGTTTTTCAATGGCAAAAATCAATGAATATTGTAAATGCACAAACAGTAATATCTCCACATTGCAAGGTGCAATTCTGAAATTTTTAGCTTTTTCCTGTTAATCCTAGCATGATAAAGAAGATTCAAAGAGAGTGAGATGCCAGCTCCTTTCATTCAGTCAGTAGCTTCAAACATTTCTGGTATATGAAAAACATGTTTTTCAATGGCAAAAATCAATGAATATTGTAAATGCACAAACAGTAATATCTCCACATTGCAAGGTGCAATTCTGAAATTTTTTGCTTTTTCCTGTTAATCCTAGCATGATAAAGAAGATTCAAAGAGAGTGAGATGCCAGCTCCTTTCATTCAGTCAGTAGCTTCAAACATTTCTGGACGTTTTTCAATGGCAAAAATCAATGAATATTGTAAATGCACAAACAGTAATATCTCCACATTGCACGGTGCAATTCTGAAATTTTTTGCTTTTTCCTGCTAATCCTAGCATGATAAAGAAGATTCAAAGAGAGTGAGATGCCAGCTCCTTTCATTCAGTCAGTAGCTTCAAACATTTCTGGTATATGAAAAACATGTTTTTCAATGGCAAAAATCAATGAATATTGTAAATGCACAAACAGTAATATCTCCACATTGCACGGTGCAATTCTGAAATTTTTTGCTTTTTCCTGTTAATCCTAGCATGATAAAGAAGATTCAAAGAGAGTGAGATGCCAGCTCCTTTCATTCAGTCAGTAGCTTCAAACATTTCTGGTATATGAAAAACATTTTTTTCAATGGCAAAAATCAATGAATATTGTAAATGCACAAACAGTAATATCTCCACATTGCAAGGTGCAATTCTGAAATTTTTAGCTTTTTCCTGCTAATCCTAGCATGATAAAGAAGATTCAAAGAGAGTGAGATGCCAGCTCCTTTCATTCAGTCAGTAGCTTCAAACATTTCTGGTATATGAAAAACATGTTTTTCAATGGCAAAAATCAATGAATATTGTAAATGCACAAACAGTAATATCTCCACATTGCACGGTGCAATTCTGAAATTTTTAGCTTTTTCCTGTTAATCCTAGCATGATAAAGAAGATTCAAAGAGAGTGAGATGCCAGCTCCTTTCATTCAGTCAGTAGCTTCAAACATTTCTGGACGTTTTTCAATGGCAAAAATCAATGAATATTGTAAATGCACAAACAGTAATATCTCCACATTGCACGGTGCAATTCTGAAATTTTTTGCTTTTTCCTGCTAATCCTAGCATGATAAAGAAGATTCAAAGAGAGTGAGATGCCAGCTCCTTTCATTCAGTCAGTAGCTTCAAACATTTCTGGTATATGAAAAACATGTTTTTCAATGGCAAAAATCAATGAATATTGTAAATGCACAAACAGTAATATCTCCACATTGCACGGTGCAATTCTGAATTTTTTTGCTTTTTCCTGTTAATCCTAGCATGATAAAGAAGATTCAAAGAGAGTGAGATGCCAGCTCCTTTCATTCAGTCAGTAGCTTCAAACATTTCTGGTATATGAAAAACATGTTTTTCAATGGCAAAAATCAATGAATATTGTAAATGCACAAACAGTAATATCTCCACATTGCACGGTGCAATTCTGAAATTTTTAGCTTTTTCCTGTTATTCCTAGCATGATAAAGAAGATTCAAAGAGAGTGAGATGCCAGCTCCTTTCATTCAGTCAGTAGCTTCAAACATTTCTGGTATATGAAAAACATGTTTTTCAATGGCAAAAATCAATGAATATTGTAAATGCACAAACAGTAATATCTCCACATTGCACGGTGCAATTCTGAAATTTTTAGCTTTTTCCTGCTAATCCTAGCATGATAAAGAAGATTCAAAGAGAGTGAGATGCCAGCTCCTTTCATTCAGTCAGTAGCTTCAAACATTTCTGGTATATGAAAAACATGTTTTTCAATGGCAAAAATCAATGAATATTGTAAATGCACAAACAGTAATATCTCCACATTGCACGGTGCAATTCTGAAATTTTTTGCTTTTTCCTGTTAATCCTAGCATGATAAAGAAGATTCAAAGAGATTGAGATGCCAGCTCCTTTCATTCAGTCAGTAGCTTCAAACATTTCTGGTATATGAAAAACATGTTTTTCAATGGCAAAAATCAATGAATATTGTAAATGCACAAACAGTAATATCTCCACATTGCACGGTGCAATTCTGAAATTTTTAGCTTTTTCCTGTTAATCCTAGCATGATAAAGAAGATTCAAAGAGAGTGAGATGCCAGCTCCTTTCATTCAGTCAGTAGCTTCAAACATTTCTGGTATATGAAAAACATGTTTTTCAATGGCAAAAATCAATGAATATTGTAAATGCACAAACAGTAATATCTCCACATTGCAAGGTGCAATTCTGAAATTTTTTGCTTTTTCCTGCTAATCCTAGCATGATAAAGAAGATTCAAAGAGAGTGAGATGCCAGCTCCTTTCATTCAGTCAGTAGCTTCAAACATTTCTGGTATATGAAAAACATGTTTTTCAATGGCAAAAATCAATGAATATTGTAAATGCACAAACAGTAATATCTCCACATTGCAAGGTGCAATTCTGAAATTTTTAGCTTTTTCCTGTTAATCCTAGCATGATAAAGAAGATTCAAAGAGAGTGAGATGCCAGCTCCTTTCATTCAGTCAGTAGCTTCAAACATTTCTGGACGTTTTTCAATGGCAAAAATCAATGAATATTGTAAATGCACAAACAGTAATATCTCCACATTGCACGGTGCAATTCTGAAATTTTTTGCTTTTTCCTGTTAATCCTAGCATGATAAAGAAGATTCAAAGAGAGTGAGATGCCAGCTCCTTTCATTCAGTCAGTAGCTTCAAACATTTCTGGTATATGAAAAACATGTTTTTCAATGGCAAAAATCAATGAATATTGTAAATGCACAAACAGTAATATCTCCACATTGCACGGTGCAATTCTGAAATTTTTAGCTTTTTCCTGTTAATCCTAGCATGATAAAGAAGATTCAAAGAGAGTGAGATGCCAGCTCCTTTCATTCAGTCAGTAGCTTCAAACATTTCTGGTATATGAAAAACATGTTTTTCAATGGCAAAAATCAATGAATATTGTAAATGCACAAACAGTAATATCTCCACATTGCACGGTGCAATTCTGAAATTTTTAGCTTTTTCCTGTTAATCCTAGCATGATAAAGAAGATTCAAAGAGAGTGAGATGCCAGCTCCTTTCATTCAGTCAGTAGCTTCAAACATTTCTGGACGTTTTTCAATGGCAAAAATCAATGAATATTGTAAATGCACAAACAGTAATATCTCCACATTGCACGGTGCAATTCTGAAATTTTTTGCTTTTTCCTGCTAATCCTAGCATGATAAAGAAGATTCAAAGAGAGTGAGATGCCAGCTCCTTTCATTCAGTCAGTAGCTTCAAACATTTCTGGACGTTTTTCAATGGCAAAAATCAATGAATATTGTAAATGCACAAACAGTAATATCTCCACATTGCAAGGTGCAATTCTGAAATTTTTTGCTTTTTCCTGCTAATCCTAGCATGATAAAGAAGATTCAAAGAGAGTGAGATGCCAGCTCCTTTCATTCAGTCAGTAGCTTCAAACATTTCTGGTATATGAAAAACATGTTTTTCAATGGCAAAAATCAATGAATATTGTAAATGCACAAACAGTAATATCTCCACATTGCAAGGTGCAATTCTGAAATTTTTTGCTTTTTCCTGCTAATCCTAGCATGATAAAGAAGATTCAAAGAGAGTGAGATGCCAGCTCCTTTCATTCAGTCAGTAGCTTCAAACATTTCTGGACGTTTTTCAATGGCAAAAATCAATGAATATTGTAAATGCACAAACAGTAATATCTCCACATTGCACGGTGCAATTCTGAAATTTTTAGCTTTTTCCTGTTAATCCTAGCATGATAAAGAAGATTCAAAGAGAGTGAGATGCCAGCTCCTTTCATTCAGTCAGTAGCTTCAAACATTTCTGGACGTTTTTCAATGGCAAAAATCAATGAATATTGTAAATGCACAAACAGTAATATCTCCACATTGCAAGGTGCAATTCTGAAGTTTTTAGCTTTTTCCTGTTAATCCTAGCATGATAAAGAAGATTCAAAGAGAGTGAGATGCCAGCTCCTTTCATTCAGTCAGTAGCTTCAAACATTTCTGGTATATGAAAAACATGTTTTTCAATTGCAAAAATCAATGAATATTGTAAATGCACAAACAGTAATATCTCCACATTGCAAGGTGCAATTCTGAAATTTTTAGCTTTTTCCTGCTAATCCTAGCATGATAAAGAAGATTCAAAGAGAGTGAGATGCCAGCTCCTTTCATTCAGTCAGTAGCTTCAAACATTTCTGGTATATGAAAAACATGTTTTTCAATGGCAAAAATCAATGAATATTGTAAATGCACAAACAGTAATATCTCCACATTGCAAGGTGCAATTCTGAAATTTTTAGCTTTTTCCTGCTAATCCTAGCATGATAAAGAAGATTCAAAGAGAGTGAGATGCCAGCTCCTTTCATTCAGTCAGTAGCTTCAAACATTTCTGGTATATGAAAAACATGTTTTTCAATGGCAAAAATCAATGAATATTGTAAATGCACAAACAGTAATATCTCCACATTGCAAGGTGCAATTCTGAAATTTTTAGCTTTTTCCTGCTAATCCTAGCATGATAAAGAAGATTCAAAGAGAGTGAGATGCCAGCTCCTTTCATTCAGTCAGTAGCTTCAAACATTTCTGGTATATGAAAAACGTTTTTCAATGGCAAAAATCAATGAATATTGTAAATGCACAAACAGTAATATCTCCACATTGCACGGTGCAATTCTGAAATTTTTTGCTTTTTCCTGCTAATCCTAGCATGATAAAGAAGATTCAAAGAGAGTGAGATGCCAGCTCCTTTCATTCAGTCAGTAGCTTCAAACATTTCTGGTATATGAAAAACATGTTTTTCAATGGCAAAAATCAATGAATATTGTAAATGCACAAACAGTAATATCTCCACATTGCACGGTGCAATTCTGAAATTTTTTGCTTTTTCCTGTTAATCCTAGCATGATAAAGAAGATTCAAAGAGAGTGAGATGCCAGCTCCTTTCATTCAGTCAGTAGCTTCAAACATTTCTGGTATATGAAAAACATGTTTTTCAATGGCAAAAATCAATGAATATTGTAAATGCACAGACAGTAATATCTCCACATTGCACGGTGCAATTCTGAAATTTTTTGCTTTTTCCTGTTAATCCTAGCATGATAAAGAAGATTCAAAGAGAGTGAGATGCCAGCTCCTTTCATTCAGTCAGTAGCTTCAAACATTTCTGGTATATGAAAAACATGTTTTTCAATGGCAAAAATCAATGAATATTGTAAATGCACAAACAGTAATATCTCCACATTGCAAGGTGCAATTCTGAAATTTTTTGCTTTTTCCTGCTAATCCTAGCATGATAAAGAAGATTCAAAGAGAGTGAGATGCCAGCTCCTTTCATTCAGTCAGTAGCTTCAAACATTTCTGGTATATGAAAAACATGTTTTTCAATGGCAAAAATCAATGAATATTGTAAATTCACAAACAGTAATATCTCCACATTGCAAGGTGCAATTCTGAAATTTTTAGCTTTTTCCTGCTAATCCTAGCATGATAAAGAAGATTCAAAGAGAGTGAGATGCCAGCTCCTTTCATTCAGTCAGTAGCTTCAACCATTTCTGGTATATGAAAAACATGTTTTTCAATGGCAAAAATCAATGAATATTGTAAATGCACAAACAGTAATATCTCCACATTGCAAGGTGCAATTCTGAAATTTTTAGCTTTTTCCTGCTAATCCTAGCATGATAAAGAAGATTCAAAGAGAGTGAGATGCCAGCTCCTTTCATTCAGTCAGTAGCTTCAAACATTTCTGGTATATGAAAAACATGTTTTTCAATGGCAAAAATCAATGAATATTGTAAATGCACAAACAGTAATATCTCCACATTGCAAGGTGCAATTCTGAAATTTTTAGCTTTTTCCTGCTAATCCTAGCATGATAAAGAAGATTCAAAGAGAGTGAGATGCCAGCTCCTTTCATTCAGTCAGTAGCTTCAAACATTTCTGGTATATGAAAAACATGTTTTTCAATGGCAAAAATCAATGAATATTGTAAATGCACAAACAGTAATATCTCCACATTGCACGGTGCAATTCTGAAATTTTTTGCTTTTTCCTGCTAATCCTAGCATGATAAAGATTCAAAGAGAGTGAGATGCCAGCTCCTTTCATTCAGTCAGTAGCTTCAAACATTTCTGGTATATGAAAAACATGTTTTTCAATGGCAAAAATCAATGAATATTGTAAATGCACAAACAGTAATATCTCCACATTGCACGGTGCAATTCTGAAATTTTTTGCTTTTTCCTGTTAATCCTAGCATGATAAAGAAGATTCAAAGAGAGTGAGATGCCAGCTCCTTTCATTCAGTCAGTAGCTTCAAACATTTCTGGTATATGAAAAACATGTTTTTCAATGGCAAAAATCAATGAATATTGTAAATGCACAAACAGTAATATCTCCACATTGCACGGTGCATTTCTGAAATTTTTTGCTTTTTCCTGTTAATCCTAGCATGATAAAGAAGATTCAAAGAGAGTGAGATGCCAGCTCCTTTCATTCAGTCAGTAGCTTCAAACATTTCTGGTATATGAAAAACATGTTTTTCAATGGCAAAAATCAATGAATATTGTAAATGCACAAACAGTAATATCTCCACATTGCACGGTGCAATTCTGAAATTTTTTGCTTTTTCCTGCTAATCCTAGCATGATAAAGAAGATTCAAAGAGAGTGAGATGCCAGCTCCTTTCATTCAGTCAGTAGCTTCAAACATTTCTGGTATATGAAAAACATGTTTTTCAATGGCAAAAATCAATGAATATTGTAAATGCACAAACAGTAATATCTCCACATTGCACGGTGCAATTCTGAAATTTTTAGCTTTTTCCTGTTAATCCTAGCATGATAAAGAAGATTCAAAGAGAGTGAGATGCCAGCTCCTTTCATTCAGTCAGTAGCTTCAAACATTTCTGGTATATGAAAAACATGTTTTTCAATGGCAAAAATCAATGAATATTGTAAATGCACAAACAGTAATATCTCCACATTGCACGGTGCAATTCTGAAATTTTTAGCTTTTTCCTGTTAATCCTAGCATGATAAAGAAGATTCAAAGAGAGTGAGATGCCAGCTCCTTTCATTCAGTCAGTAGCTTCAAACATTTCTGGTATATGAAAAACATGTTTTTCAATGGCAAAAATCAATGAATATTGTAAATGCACAAACAGTAATATCTCCACATTGCAAGGTGCAATTCTGAAATTTTTAGCTTTTTCCTGTTAATCCTAGCATGATAAAGAAGATTCAAAGAGAGTGAGATGCCAGCTCCTTTCATTCAGTCAGTAGCTTCAAACATTTCTGGACGTTTTTCAATGGCAAAAATCAATGAATATTGTAAATGCACAAACAGTAATATCTCCACATTGCACGGTGCAATTCTGAAATTTTTAGCTTTTTCCTGCTAATCCTAGCATGATAAAGAAGATTCAAAGAGAGTGAGATGCCAGCTCCTTTCATTCAGTCAGTAGCTTCAAACATTTCTGGTATATGAAAAACATGTTTTTCAATGGCAAAAATCAATGAATATTGTAAATGCACAAACAGTAATATCTCCACATTGCACGGTGCAATTCTGAAATTTTTAGCTTTTTCCTGTTAATCCTAGCATGATAAAGAAGATTCAAAGAGAGTGAGATGCCAGCTCCTTTCATTCAGTCAGTAGCTTCAAACATTTCTGGTATATGAAAAACATGTTTTTCAATGGCAAAAATCAATGAATATTGTAAATGCACAAACAGTAATATCTCCACATTGCACGGTGCAATTCTGAAATTTTTAGCTTTTTCCTGCTAATCCTAGCATGATAAAGAAGATTCAAAGAGAGTGAGATGCCAGCTCCTTTCATTCAGTCAGTAGCTTCAAACATTTCTGGTATATGAAAAACATGTTTTTCAATGGCAAAAATCAATGAATATTGTAAATGCACAAACAGTAATATCTCCACATTGCACGGTGCAATTCTGAAATTTTTTTCTTTTTCCTGCTAATCCTAGCATGATAAAGAAGATTCAAAGAGAGTGAGATGCCAGCTCCTTTCATTCAGTCAGTAGCTTCAAACATTTCTGGTATATGAAAAACATGTTTTTCAATGGCAAAAATCAATGAATATTGTAAATGCACAAACAGTAATATCTCCACATTGCAAGATGCAATTCTGAAATTTTTAGCTTTTTCCTGTTAATCCTAGCATGATAAAGAAGATTCAAAGAGAGTGAGATGCCAGCTCCTTTCATTCAGTCAGTAGCTTCAAACATTTCTGGTATATGAAAAACATGTTTTTCAATGGCAAAAATCAATGAATATTGTAAATGCACAAACAGTAATATCTCCACATTGCACGGTGCAATTCTGAAATTTTTAGCTTTTTCCTGCTAATCCTAGCATGATAAAGAAGATTCAAAGAGAGTGAGATGCCAGCTCCTTTCATTCAGTCAGTAGCTTCAAACATTTCTGGACGTTTTTCAATGGCAAAAATCAATGAATATTGTAAATGCACAAACAGTAATATCTCCACATTGCACGGTGCAATTCTGAAATTTTTTGCTTTTTCCTGTTAATCCTAGCATGATAAAGAAGATTCAAAGAGAGTGAGATGCCAGCTCCTTTCATTCAGTCAGTAGCTTCAAACATTTCTGGTATATGAAAAACATGTTTTTCAATGGCAAAAATCAATGAATATTGTAAATGCACAAACAGTAATATCTCCACATTGCACGGTGCAATTCTGAAATTTTTAGCTTTTTCCTGTTAATCCTAGCATGATAAAGAAGATTCAAAGAGAGTGAGATGCCAGCTCCTTTCATTCAGTCAGTAGCTTCAAACATTTCTGGACGTTTTTCAATGGCAAAAATCAATGAATATTGTAAATGCACAAACAGTAATATCTCCACATTGCAAGGTGCAATTCTGAAATTTTCAGCTTTTTCCTGTTAATCCTAGCATGATAAAGAAGATTCAAAGAGAGTGAGATGCCAGCTCCTTTCATTCAGTCAGTAGCTTCAAACATTTCTGGTATATGAAAAACATGTTTTTCAATGGCAAAAATCAATGAATATTGTAAATGCACAAACAGTAATATCTCCACATTGCACGGTGCAATTCTGAAATTTTTTGCTTTTTCCTGTTAATCCTAGCATGATAAAGAAGATTCAAAGAGAGTGAGATGCCAGCTCCTTTCATTCAGTCAGTAGCTTCAAACATTTCTGGTATATGAAAAACATGTTTTTCAATGGCAAAAATCAATGAATATTGTAAATGCACAAACAGTAATATCTCCACATTGCACGGTGCAATTCTGAAATTTTTTGCTTTTTCCTGTTAATCCTAGCATGATAAAGAAGATTCAAAGAGAGTGAGATGCCAGCTCCTTTCATTCAGTCAGTAGCTTCAAACATTTCTGGTATATGAAAAACATGTTTTTCAATGGCAAAAATCAATGAATATTGTAAATGCACAAACAGTAATATCTCCACATTGCACGGTGCAATTCTGAAATTTTTTGCTTTTTCCTGCTAATCCTAGCATGATAAAGAAGATTCAAAGAGAGTGAGATGCCAGCTCCTTTCATTCAGTCAGTAGCTTCAAACATTTCTGGTATATGAAAAACATGTTTTTCAATGGCAAAAATCAATGAATATTGTAAATGCACAAACAGTAATATCTCCACATTGCACGGTGCAATTCTGAAATTTTTAGCTTTTTCCTGTTAATCCTAGCATGATAAAGAAGATTCAAAGAGAGTGAGATGCCAGCTCCTTTCATTCAGTCAGTAGCTTCAAACATTTCTGGTATATGAAAAACATGTTTTTCAATGGCAAAAATCAATGAATATTGTAAATGCACAAACAGTAATATCTCCACATTGCACGGTGCAATTCTGAAATTTTTAGCTTTTTCCTGTTAATCCTAGCATGATAAAGAAGATTCAAAGAGAGTGAGATGCCAGCTCCTTTCATTCAGTCAGTAGCTTCAAACATTTCTGGTATATGAAAAACATGTTTTTCAATGGCAAAAATCAATGAATATTGTAAATGCACAAACAGTAATATCTCCACATTGCAAGGTGCAATTCTGAAATTTTTAGCTTTTTCCTGTTAATCCTAGCATGATAAAGAAGATTCAAAGAGAGTGAGATGCCAGCTCCTTTCATTCAGTCAGTAGCTTCAAACATTTCTGGACGTTTTTCAATGGCAAAAATCAATGAATATTGTAAATGCACAAACAGTAATATCTCCACATTGCACGGTGCAATTCTGAAATTTTTAGCTTTTTCCTGCTAATCCTAGCATGATAAAGAAGATTCAAAGAGAGTGAGATGCCAGCTCCTTTCATTCAGTCAGTAGCTTCAAACATTTCTGGTATATGAAAAACATGTTTTTCAATGGCAAAAATCAATGAATATTGTAAATGCACAAACAGTAATATCTCCACATTGCACGGTGCAATTCTGAAATTTTTAGCTTTTTCCTGTTAATCCTAGCATGATAAAGAAGATTCAAAGAGAGTGAGATGCCAGCTCCTTTCATTCAGTCAGTAGCTTCAAACATTTCTGGTATATGAAAAACATGTTTTTCAATGGCAAAAATCAATGAATATTGTAAATGCACAAACAGTAATATCTCCACATTGCACGGTGCAATTCTGAAATTTTTAGCTTTTTCCTGCTAATCCTAGCATGATAAAGAAGATTCAAAGAGAGTGAGATGCCAGCTCCTTTCATTCAGTCAGTAGCTTCAAACATTTCTGGTATATGAAAAACATGTTTTTCAATGGCAAAAATCGATGAATATTGTAAATGCACAAACAGTAATATCTCCACATTGCACGGTGCAATTCTGAAATTTTTTGCTTTTTCCTGCTAATCCTAGCATGATAAAGAAGATTCAAAGAGAGTGAGATGCCAGCTCCTTTCATTCAGTCAGTAGCTTCAAACATTTCTGGTAT
The DNA here is from genome assembly GCF_046119375.1 of Phyllobates terribilis. Taxonomy (NCBI): domain Eukaryota; kingdom Metazoa; phylum Chordata; class Amphibia; order Anura; family Dendrobatidae; genus Phyllobates; species Phyllobates terribilis. The sequence goes on from NW_027365396.1 coordinate 50,029, forward strand.
ATGAAAAACATGTTTTTCAATGGCAAAAATCAATGAATATTGTAAATGCACAAACAGTAATATCTCCACATTGCAAGGTGCAATTCTGAAATTTTTAGCTTTTTCCTGTTAATCCTAGCATGATAAAGAAGATTCAAAGAGAGTGAGATGCCAGCTCCTTTCATTCAGTCAGTAGCTTCAAACATTTCTGGTATATGAAAAACATGTTTTTCAATGGCAAAAATCAATGAATATTGTAAATGCACAAACAGTAATATCTCCACATTGCACGGTGCAATTCTGAAATTTTTAGCTTTTTCCTGCTAATCCTAGCATGATAAAGAAGATTCAAAGAGAGTGAGATGCCAGCTCCTTTCATTCAGTCAGTAGCTTCAAACATTTCTGGACGTTTTTCAATGGCAAAAATCAATGAATATTGTAAATGCACAAACAGTAATATCTCCACATTGCACGGTGCAATTCTGAAATTTTTTGCTTTTTCCTGTTAATCCTAGCATGATAAAGAAGATTCAAAGAGAGTGAGATGCCAGCTCCTTTCATTCAGTCAGTAGCTTCAAACATTTCTGGTATATGAAAAACATGTTTTTCAATGGCAAAAATCAATGAATATTGTAAATGCACAAACAGTAATATCTCCACATTGCACGGTGCAATTCTGAAATTTTTAGCTTTTTCCTGTTAATCCTAGCATGATAAAGAAGATTCAAAGAGAGTGAGATGCCAGCTCCTTTCATTCAGTCAGTAGCTTCAAACATTTCTGGACGTTTTTCAATGGCAAAAATCAATGAATATTGTAAATGCACAAACAGTAATATCTCCACATTGCAAGGTGCAATTCTGAAATTTTTAGCTTTTTCCTGTTAATCCTAGCATGATAAAGAAGATTCAAAGAGAGTGAGATGCCAGCTCCTTTCATTCAGTCAGTAGCTTCAAACATTTCTGGTATATGAAAAACATGTTTTTCAATGGCAAAAATCAATGAATATTGTAAATGCACAAACAGTAATATCTCCACATTGCACGGTGCAATTCTGAAATTTTTTGCTTTTTCCTGCTAATCCTAGCATGATAAAGAAGATTCAAAGAGAGTGAGATGCCAGCTCCTTTCATTCAGTCAGTAGCTTCAAACATTTCTGGTAAATGAAAAACATGTTTTTCAATGGCAAAAATCAATGAATATTGTAAATGCACAAACAGTAATATCTCCACATTGCACGGTGCAATTCTGAAATTTTTTGCTTTTTCCTGCTAATCCTAGCATGATAAAGAAGATTCAAAGAGAGTGAGATGCCAGCTCCTTTCATTCAGTCAGTAGCTTCAAACATTTCTGGTATATGAAAAACATGTTTTTCATATACCAGAAATGTTTGAAGCTACTGACTGAATGAAAGGAGCTGGCATCTCACTCTCTTTGAATCTTCTTTATCATGCTAGGATTAACAGGAAAAAGCTAAAAATTTCAGAATTGCACCGTGCAATGTGGAGATATTACTGTTTGTGCATTTACAATATTCATTGATTTTTGCCATTGAAAAACATGTTTTTCATATACCAGAAATGTTTGAAGCTACTGACTGAATGAAAGGAGCTGGCATCTCACTCTCTTTGAATCTTCTTTATCATGCTAGGATTAACAGGAAAAAGCTAAAAATTTCAGAATTGCACCGTGCAATGTGGAGATATTACTGTTTGTGCATTTACAATATTCATTGATTTTTGCCATTGAAAAACATGTTTTTCATATACCAGAAATGTTTGAAGCTACTGACTGAATGAAAGGAGCTGGCATCTCACTCTCTTTGAATCTTCTTTATCATGCTAGGATTAACAGGAAAAAGCTAAAAATTTCAGAATTGCACCGTGCAATGTGGAGATATTACTGTTTGTGCATTTACAATATTCATTGATTTTTGCCATTGAAAAACATGTTTTTCATATACCAGAAATGTTTGAAGCTACTGACTGAATGAAAGGAGCTGGCATCTCACTCTCTTTGAATCTTCTTTATCATGCTAGGATTAGCAGGAAAAAGCAAAAAATTTCAGAATTGCACCTTGCAATGTGGAGATATTACTGTTTGTGCATTTACAATATTCATTGATTTTTGCCATTGAAAAACGTCCAGAAATGTTTGAAGCTACTGACTGAATGAAAGGAGCTGGCATCTCACTCTCTTTGAATCTTCTTTATCATGCTAGGATTAACAGGAAAAAGCTAAAAATTTCAGAATTGCACCGTGCAATGTGGAGATATTACTGTTTGTGCATTTACAATATTCATTGATTTTTGCCATTGAAAAACATGTTTTTCATATACCAGAAATGTTTGAAGCTACTGACTGAATGAAAGGAGCTGGCATCTCACTCTCTTTGAATCTTCTTTATCATGCTAGGATTAACAGGAAAAAGCTAAAAATTTCAGAATTGCACCGTGCAATGTGGAGATATTACTGTTTGTGCATTTACAATATTCATTGATTTTTGCCATTGAAAAACATGTTTTTCATATACCAGAAATGTTTGAAGCTACTGACTGAATGAAAGGAGCTGGCATCTCACTCTCTTTGAATCTTCTTTATCATGCTAGGATTAGCAGGAAAAAGCAAAAAATTTCAGAATTGCACCTTGCAATGTGGAGATATTACTGTTTGTGCATTTACAATATTCATTGATTTTTGCCATTGAAAAACGTCCAGAAATGTTTGAAGCTACTGACTGAATGAAAGGAGCTGGCATCTCACTCTCTTTGAATCTTCTTTATCATGCTAGGATTAACAGGAAAAAGCTAAAAATTTCAGAATTGCACCGTGCAATGTGGAGATATTACTGTTTGTGCATTTACAATATTCATTGATTTTTGCCATTGAAAAACATGTTTTTCATATACCAGAAATGTTTGAAGCTACTGACTGAATGAAAGGAGCTGGCATCTCACTCTCTTTGAATCTTCTTTATCATGCTAGGATTAACAGGAAAAAGCTAAAAATTTCAGAATTGCACCGTGCAATGTGGAGATATTACTGTTTGTGCATTTACAATATTCATTGATTTTTGCCATTGAAAAACATGTTTTTCATATACCAGAAATGTTTGAAGCTACTGACTGAATGAAAGGAGCTGGCATCTCACTCTCTTTGAATCTTCTTTATCATGCTAGGATTAGCAGGAAAAAGCAAAAAATTTCAGAATTGCACATTGCAATGTGGAGATATTACTGTTTGTGCATTTACAATATTCATTGATTTTTGCCATTGAAAAACGTCCAGAAATGTTTGAAGCTACTGACTGAATGAAAGGAGCTGGCATCTCACTCTCTTTGAATCTTCTTTATCATGCTAGGATTAACAGGAAAAAGCTAAAAATTTCAGAATTGCACCGTGCAATGTGGAGATATTACTGTTTGTGCATTTACAATATTCATTGATTTTTGCCATTGAAAAACATGTTTTTCATATACCAGAAATGTTTGAAGCTACTGACTGAATGAAAGGAGCTGGCATCTCACTCTCTTTGAATCTTCTTTATCATGCTAGGATTAACAGGAAAAAGCTAAAAATTTCAGAATTGCACCGTGCAATGTGGAGATATTACTGTTTGTGCATTTACAATATTCATTGATTTTTGCCATTGAAAAACATGTTTTTCATATACCAGAAATGTTTGAAGCTACTGACTGAATGAAAGGAGCTGGCATCTCACTCTCTTTGAATCTTCTTTATCATGCTAGGATTAGCAGGAAAAAGCAAAAAATTTCAGAATTGCACCGTGCAATGTGGAGATATTACTGTTTGTGCATTTACAATATTCATTGATTTTTGCCATTGAAAAACATGTTTTTCATATACCAGAAATGTTTGAAGCTACTGACTGAATGAAAGGAGCTGGCATCTCACTCTCTTTGAATCTTCTTTATCATGCTAGGATTAGCAGGAAAAAGCAAAAAATTTCAGAATTGCACCGTGCAATGTGGAGATATTACTGTTTGTGCATTTACAATATTCATTGATTTTTGCCATTGAAAAACATGTTTTTCATATACCAGAAATGTTTGAAGCTACTGACTGAATGAAAGGAGCTGGCATCTCACTCTCTTTGAATCTTCTTTATCATGCTAGGATTAGCAGGAAAAAGCAAAAAATTTCAGAATTGCACCTTGCAATGTGGAGATATTACTGTTTGTGCATTTACAATATTCATTGATTTTTGCCATTGAAAAACATGTTTTTCATATACCAGAAATGTTTGAAGCTACTGACTGAATGAAAGGAGCTGGCATCTCACTCTCTTTGAATCTTCTTTATCATGCTAGGATTAACAGGAAAAAGCTAAAAATTTCAGAATTGCACCTTGCAATGTGGAGATATTACTGTTTGTGCATTTACAATATTCATTGATTTTTGCCATTGAAAAACATGTTTTTCATATACCAGAAATGTTTGAAGCTACTGACTGAATGAAAGGAGCTGGCATCTCACTCTCTTTGAATCTTCTTTATCATGCTAGGATTAGCAGGAAAAAGCAAAAAATTTCAGAATTGCACCTTGCAATGTGGAGATATTACTGTTTGTGCATTTACAATATTCATTGATTTTTGCCATTGAAAAACATGTTTTTCATATACCAGAAATGTTTGAAGCTACTGACTGAATGAAAGGAGCTGGCATCTCACTCTCTTTGAATCTTCTTTATCATGCTAGGATTAGCAGGAAAAAGCTAAAAATTTCAGAATTGCACCTTGCAATGTGGAGATATTACTGTTTGTGCATTTACAATATTCATTGATTTTTGCCATTGAAAAACATGTTTTTCATATACCAGAAATGTTTGAAGCTACTGACTGAATGAAAGGAGCTGGCATCTCACTCTCTTTGAATCTTCTTTATCATGCTAGGATTAACAGGAAAAAGCTAAAAATTTCAGAATTGCACCGTGCAATGTGGAGATATTACTGTTTGTGCATTTACAATATTCATTGATTTTTGCCATTGAAAAACATGTTTTTCATATACCAGAAATGTTTGAAGCTACTGACTGAATGAAAGGAGCTGGCATCTCACTCTCTTTGAATCTTCTTTATCATGCTAGGATTAACAGGAAAAAGCAAAAAATTTCAGAATTGCACCGTGCAATGTGGAGATATTACTGTTTGTGCATTTACAATATTCATTGATTTTTGCCATTGAAAAACATGTTTTTCATATACCAGAAATGTTTGAAGCTACTGACTGAATGAAAGGAGCTGGCATCTCACTCTCTTTGAATCTTCTTTATCATGCTAGGATTAGCAGGAAAAAGCAAAAAATTTCAGAATTGCACCGTGCAATGTGGAGATATTACTGTTTGTGCATTTACAATATTCATTGATTTTTGCCATTGAAAAACATGTTTTTCATATACCAGAAATGTTTGAAGCTACTGACTGAATGAAAGGAGCTGGCATCTCACTCTCTTTGAATCTTCTTTATCATGCTAGGATTAGCAGGAAAAAGCTAAAAATTTCAGAATTGCACCTTGCAATGTGGAGATATTACTGTTTGTGCATTTACAATATTCATTGATTTTTGCCATTGAAAAACATGTTTTTCATATACCAGAAATGTTTGAAGCTACTGACTGAATGAAAGGAGCTGGCATCTCACTCTCTTTGAATCTTCTTTATCATGCTAGGATTAGCAGGAAAAAGCAAAAAATTTCAGAATTGCACCGTGCAATGTGGAGATATTACTGTTTGTGCATTTACAATATTCATTGATTTTTGCCATTGAAAAACATGTTTTTCATATACCAGAAATGTTTGAAGCTACTGACTGAATGAAAGGAGCTGGCATCTCACTCTCTTTGAATCTTCTTTATCATGCTAGGATTAACAGGAAAAAGCAAAAAATTTCAGAATTGCACCGTGCAATGTGGAGATATTACTGTTTGTGCATTTACAATATTCATTGATTTTTGCCATTGAAAAACATGTTTTTCATATACCAGAAATGTTTGAAGCTACTGACTGAATGAAAGGAGCTGGCATCTCACTCTCTTTGAATCTTCTTTATCATGCTAGGATTAGCAGGAAAAAGCTAAAAATTTCAGAATTGCACCTTGCAATGTGGAGATATTACTGTTTGTGCATTTACAATATTCATTGATTTTTGCCATTGAAAAACATGTTTTTCATATACCAGAAATGTTTGAAGCTACTGACTGAATGAAAGGAGCTGGCATCTCACTCTCTTTGAATCTTCTTTATCATGCTAGGATTAGCAGGAAAAAGCTAAAAATTTCAGAATTGCACCTTGCAATGTGGAGATATTACTGTTTGTGCATTTACAATATTCATTGATTTTTGCCATTGAAAAACATGTTTTTCATATACCAGAAATGTTTGAAGCTACTGACTGAATGAAAGGAGCTGGCATCTCACTCTCTTTGAATCTTCTTTATCATGCTAGGATTAACAGGAAAAAGCTAAAAATTTCAGAATTGCACCGTGTAATGTGGAGATATTACTGTTTGTGCATTTACAATATTCATTGATTTTTGCCATTGAAAAACATGTTTTTCATATACCAGAAATGTTTGAAGCTACTGACTGAATGAAAGGAGCTGGCATCTCACTCTCTTTGAATCTTCTTTATCATGCTAGGATTAACAGGAAAAAGCAAAAAATTTCAGAATTGCACCGTGCAATGTGGAGATATTACTGTTTGTGCATTTACAATATTCATTGATTTTTGCCATTGAAAAACATGTTTTTCATATACCAGAAATGTTTGAAGCTACTGACTGAATGAAAGGAGCTGGCATCTCACTCTCTTTGAATCTTCTTTATCATGCTAGGATTAGCAGGAAAAAGCAAAAAATTTCAGAATTGCACCGTGCAATGTGGAGATATTACTGTTTGTGCATTTACAATATTCATTGATTTTTGCCATTGAAAAACATGTTTTTCATATACCAGAAATGTTTGAAGCTACTGACTGAATGAAAGGAGCTGGCATCTCACTCTCTTTGAATCTTCTTTATCATGCTAGGATTAGCAGGAAAAAGCTAAAAATTTCAGAATTGCACCTTGCAATGTGGAGATACTACTGTTTGTGCATTTACAATATTCATTGATTTTTGCCATTGAAAAACATGTTTTTCATATACCAGAAATGTTTGAAGCTACTGACTGAATGAAAGGAGCTGGCATCTCACTCTCTTTGAATCTTCTTTATCATGCTAGGATTAGCAGGAAAAAGCAAAAAATTTCAGAATTGCACCGTGCAATGTGGAGATATTACTGTTTGTGCATTTACAATATTCATTGATTTTTGCCATTGAAAAACATGTTTTTCATATACCAGAAATGTTTGAAGCTACTGACTGAATGAAAGGAGCTGGCATCTCACTCTCTTTGAATCTTCTTTATCATGCTAGGATTAACAGGAAAAAGCAAAAAATTTCAGAATTGCACCGTGCAATGTGGAGATATTACTGTTTGTGCATTTACAATATTCATTGATTTTTGCCATTGAAAAACATGTTTTTCATATACCAGAAATGTTTGAAGCTACTGACTGAATGAAAGGAGCTGGCATCTCACTCTCTTTGAATCTTCTTTATCATGCTAGGATTAGCAGGAAAAAGCTAAAAATTTCAGAATTGCACCTTGCAATGTGGAGATATTACTGTTTGTGCATTTACAATATTCATTGATTTTTGCCATTGAAAAACATGTTTTTCATATACCAGAAATGTTTGAAGCTACTGACTGAATGAAAGGAGCTGGCATCTCACTCTCTTTGAATCTTCTTTATCATGCTAGGATTAACAGGAAAAAGCAAAAAATTTCAGAATTGCACCGTGCAATGTGGAGATATTACTGTTTGTGCATTTACAATATTCATTGATTTTTGCCATTGAAAAACATGTTTTTCATATACCAGAAATGTTTGAAGCTACTGACTGAATGAAAGGAGCTGGCATCTCACTCTCTTTGAATCTTCTTTATCATGCTAGGATTAACAGGAAAAAGCAAAAAATTTCAGAATTGCACCGTGCAATGTGGAGATATTACTGTTTGTGCATTTACAATATTCATTGATTTTTGCCATTGAAAAACATGTTTTTCATATACCAGAAATGTTTGAAGCTACTGACTGAATGAAAGGAGCTGGCATCTCACTCTCTTTGAATCTTCTTTATCATGCTAGGATTAACAGGAAAAAGCTAAAAATTTCAGAATTGCACCTTGCAATGTGGAGATATTACTGTTTGTGCATTTACAATATTCATTGATTTTTGCCATTGAAAAACGTCCAGAAATGTTTGAAGCTACTGACTGAATGAAAGGAGCTGGCATCTCACTCTCTTTGAATCTTCTTTATCATGCTAGGATTAACAGGAAAAAGCAAAAAATTTCAGAATTGCACCTTGCAATGTGGAGATATTACTGTTTGTGCATTTACAATATTCATTGATTTTTGCCATTGAAAAACATGTTTTTCATATACCAGAAATGTTTGAAGCTACTGACTGAATGAAAGGAGCTGGCATCTCACTCTCTTTGAATCTTCTTTATCATGCTAGGATTAACAGGAAAAAGCAAAAAATTTCAGAATTGCACCGTGCAATGTGGAGATATTACTGTTTGTGCATTTACAATATTCATTGATTTTTGCCATTGAAAAACATGTTTTTCATATACCAGAAATGTTTGAAGCTACTGACTGAATGAAAGGAGCTGGCATCTCACTCTCTTTGAATCTTCTTTATCATGCTAGGATTAGCAGGAAAAAGCAAAAAATTTCAGAATTGCACCGTGCAATGTGGAGATATTACTGTTTGTGCATTTACAATATTCATTGATTTTTGCCATTGAAAAACATGTTTTTCATATACCAGAAATGTTTGAAGCTACTGACTGAATGAAAGGAGCTGGCATCTCACTCTCTTTGAATCTTCTTTATCATGCTAGGATTAACAGGAAAAAGCAAAAAATTTCAGAATTGCACCGTGCAATGTGGAGATATTACTGTTTGTGCATTTACAATATTCATTGATTTTTGCCATTGAAAAACATGTTTTTCATATACCAGAAATGTTTGAAGCTACTGACTGAATGAAAGGAGCTGGCATCTCACTCTCTTTGAATCTTCTTTATCATGCTAGGATTAGCAGGAAAAAGCAAAAAATTTCAGAATTGCACCTTGCAATGTGGAGATATTACTGTTTGTGCATTTACAATATTCATTGATTTTTGCCATTGAAAAACATGTTTTTCATATACCAGAAATGTTTGAAGCTACTGACTGAATGAAAGGAGCTGGCATCTCACTCTCTTTGAATCTTCTTTATCATGCTAGGATTAGCAGGAAAAAGCTAAAAATTTCAGAATTGCACCGTGCAATGTGGAGATATTACTGTTTGTGCATTTACAATATTCATTGATTTTTGCCATTGAAAAACATGTTTTTCATATACCAGAAATGTTTGAAGCTACTGACTGAATGAAAGGAGCTGGCATCTCACTCTCTTTGAATCTTCTTTATCATGCTAGGATTAGCAGGAAAAAGCTAAAAATTTCAGAATTGCACCGTGCAATGTGGAGATATTACTGTTTGTGCATTTACAATATTCATTGATTTTTGCCATTGAAAAACATGTTTTTCATATACCAGAAATGTTTGAAGCTACTGACTGAATGAAAGGAGCTGGCATCTCACTCTCTTTGAATCTTCTTTATCATGCTAGGATTAACAGGAAAAAGCTAAAAATTTCAGAATTGCACCGTGCAATGTGGAGATATTACTGTTTGTGCATTTACAATATTCATTGATTTTTGCCATTGAAAAACATGTTTTTCATATACCAGAAATGTTTGAAGCTACTGACTGAATGAAAGGAGCTGGCATCTCACTCTCTTTGAATCTTCTTTATCATGCTAGGATTAGCAGGAAAAAGCTAAAAATTTCAGAATTGCACCGTGCAATGTGGAGATATTACTGTTTGTGCATTTACAATATTCATTGATTTTTGCCATTGAAAAACGTCCAGAAATGTTTGAAGCTACTGACTGAATGAAAGGAGCTGGCATCTCACTCTCTTTGAATCTTCTTTATCATGCTAGGATTAACAGGAAAAAGCTAAAAATTTCAGAATTGCACCTTGCAATGTGGAGATATTACTGTTTGTGCATTTACAATATTCATTGATTTTTGCCATTGAAAAACATGTTTTTCATATACCAGAAATGTTTGAAGCTACTGACTGAATGAAAGGAGCTGGCATCTCACTCTCTTTGAATCTTCTTTATCATGCTAGGATTAACAGGAAAAAGCTAAAAATTTCAGAATTGCACCTTGCAATGTGGAGATATTACTGTTTGTGCATTTACAATATTCATTGATTTTTGCCATTGAAAAACATGTTTTTCATATACCAGAAATGTTTGAAGCTACTGACTGAATGAAAGGAGCTGGCATCTCACTCTCTTTGAATCTTCTTTATCATGCTAGGATTAACAGGAAAAAGCTAAAAATTTCAGAATTGCACCTTGCAATGTGGAGATATTACTGTTTGTGCATTTACAATATTCATTGATTTTTGCCATTGAAAAACATGTTTTTCATATACCAGAAATGTTTGAAGCTACTGACTGAATGAAAGGAGCTGGCATCTCACTCTCTTTGAATCTTCTTTATCATGCTAGGATTAACAGGAAAAAGCTAAAAATTTCAGAATTGCACCGTGCAATGTGAAGATATTACTGTTTGTGCATTTACAATATTCATTGATTTTTGCCATTGAAAAACATGTTTTTCATATACCAGAAATGTTTGAAGCTACTGACTGAATGAAAGGAGCTGGCATCTCACTCTCTTTGAATCTTCTTTATCATGCTAGGATTAGCAGGAAAAAGCTAAAAATTTCAGAATTGCACCGTGCAATGTGGAGATATTACTGTTTGTGCATTTACAATATTCATTGATTTTTGCCATTGAAAAACATGTTTTTCATATACCAGAAATGTTTGAAGCTACTGACTGAATGAAAGGAGCTGGCATCTCACTCTCTTAGAATCTTCTTTATCATGCTAGGATTAACAGGAAAAAGCTAAAAATTTCAGAATTGCACCGTGCAATGTGGAGATATTACTGTTTGTGCATTTACAATATTCATTGATTTTTGCCATTGAAAAACATGTTTTTCATATACCAGAAATGTTTGAAGCTACTGACTGAATGAAAGGAGCTGGCATCTCACTCTCTTTGAATCTTCTTTATCATGCTAGGATTAGCAGGAAAAAGCTAAAAATTTCAGAATTGCACCGTGCAATGTGGAGATATTACTGTTTGTGCATTTACAATATTCATTGATTTTTGCCATTGAAAAACGTCCAGAAATGTTTGAAGCTACTGACTGAATGAAAGGAGCTGGCATCTCACTCTCTTTGAATCTTCTTTATCATGCTAGGATTAACAGGAAAAAGCTAAAAATTTCAGAATTGCACCTTGCAATGTGGAGATATTACTGTTTGTGCATTTACAATATTCATTGATTTTTGCCATTGAAAAACATGTTTTTCATATACCAGAAATGTTTGAAGCTACTGACTGAATGAAAGGAGCTGGCATCTCACTCTCTTTGAATCTTCTTTATCATGCTAGGATTAACAGGAAAAAGCTAAAAATTTCAGAATTGCACCTTGCAATGTGGAGATATTACTGTTTGTGCATTTACAATATTCATTGATTTTTGCCATTGAAAAACATGTTTTTCATATACCAGAAATGTTTGAAGCTACTGACTGAATGAAAGGAGCTGGCATCTCACTCTCTTTGAATCTTCTTTATCATGCTAGGATTAACAGGAAAAAGCTAAAAATTTCAGAATTGCACCTTGCAATGTGGAGATATTACTGTTTGTGCATTTACAATATTCATTGATTTTTGCCATTGAAAAACATGTTTTTCATATACCAGAAATGTTTGAAGCTACTGACTGAATGAAAGGAGCTGGCATCTCACTCTCTTTGAATCTTCTTTATCATGCTAGGATTAACAGGAAAAAGCTAAAAATTTCAGAATTGCACCGTGCAATGTGAAGATATTACTGTTTGTGCATTTACAATATTCATTGATTTTTGCCATTGAAAAACATGTTTTTCATATACCAGAAATGTTTGAAGCTACTGACTGAATGAAAGGAGCTGGCATCTCACTCTCTTTGAATCTTCTTTATCATGCTAGGATTAACAGGAAAAAGCTAAAAATTTCAGAATTGCACCTTGCAATGTGGAGATATTACTGTTTGTGCATTTACAATATTCATTGATTTTTGCCATTGAAAAACATGTTTTTCATATACCAGAAATGTTTGAAGCTACTGACTGAATGAAAGGAGCTGGCATCTCACTCTCTTTGAATCTTCTTTATCATGCTAGGATTAACAGGAAAAAGCTAAAAATTTCAGAATTGCACCGTGCAATGTGGAGATATTACTGTTTGTGCATTTACAATATTCATTGATTTTTGCCATTGAAAAACATGTTTTTCATATACCAGAAATGTTTGAAGCTACTGACTGAATGAAAGGAGCTGGCATCTCACTCTCTTTGAATCTTCTTTATCATGCTAGGATTAACAGGAAAAAGCTAAAAATTTCAGAATTGCACCGTGCAATGTGGAGATATTACTGTTTGTGCATTTACAATATTCATTGATTTTTGCCATTGAAAAACATGTTTTTCATATACCAGAAATGTTTGAAGCTACTGACTGAATGAAAGGAGCTGGCATCTCACTCTCTTTGAATCTTCTTTATCATGCTAGGATTAGCAGGAAAAAGCAAAAAATTTCAGAATTGCACCGTGCAATGTGGAGATATTACTGTTTGTGCATTTACAATATTCATTGATTTTTGCCATTGAAAAACATGTTTTTCATATACCAGAAATGTTTGAAGCTACTGACTGAATGAAAGGAGCTGGCATCTCACTCTCTTTGAATCTTCTTTATCATGCTAGGATTAACAGGAAAAAGCAAAAAATTTCAGAATTGCACCGTGCAATGTGGAGATATTACTGTTTGTGCATTTACAATATTCATTGATTTTTGCCATTGAAAAACATGTTTTTCATATACCAGAAATGTTTGAAGCTACTGACTGAATGAAAGGAGCTGGCATCTCACTCTCTTTGAATCTTCTTTATCATGCTAGGATTAACAGGAAAAAGCAAAAAATTTCAGAATTGCACCGTGCAATGTGGAGATATTACTGTTTGTGCATTTACAATATTCATTGATTTTTGCCATTGAAAAACATGTTTTTCATATACCAGAAATGTTTGAAGCTACTGACTGAATGAAAGGAGCTGGCATCTCACTCTCTTTGAATCTTCTTTATCATGCTAGGATTAGCAGGAAAAAGCAAAAAATTTCAGAATTGCACCGTGCAATGTGGAGATATTACTGTTTGTGCATTTACAATATTCATTGATTTTTGCCATTGAAAAACATGTTTTTCATATACCAGAAATGTTTGAAGCTACTGACTGAATGAAAGGAGCTGGCATCTCACTCTCTTTGAATCTTCTTTATCATGCTAGGATTAGCAGGAAAAAGCTAAAAATTTCAGAATTGCACCTTGCAATGTGGAGATATTACTGTTTGTGCATTTACAATATTCATTGATTTTTGCCATTGAAAAACATGTTTTTCATATACCAGAAATGTTTGAAGCTACTGACTGAATGAAAGGAGCTGGCATCTCACTCTCTTTGAATCTTCTTTATCATGCTAGGATTAGCAGGAAAAAGCTAAAAATTTCAGAATTGCACCTTGCAATGTGGAGATATTACTGTTTGTGCATTTACAATATTCATTGATTTTTGCCATTGAAAAACATGTTTTTCATATACCAGAAATGTTTGAAGCTACTGACTGAATGAAAGGAGCTGGCATCTCACTCTCTTTGAATCTTCTTTATCATGCTAGGATTAGCAGGAAAAAGCTAAAAATTTCAGAATTGCACCTTGCAATGTGGAGATATTACTGTTTGTGCATTTACAATATTCATTGATTTTTGCCATTGAAAAACATGTTTTTCATATACCAGAAATGTTTGAAGCTACTGACTGAATGAAAGGAGCTGGCATCTCACTCTCTTTGAATCTTCTTTATCATGCTAGGATTAACAGGAAAAAGCAAAAAATTTCAGAATTGCACCGTGCAATGTGGAGATATTACTGTTTGTGCATTTACAATATTCATTGATTTTTGCCATTGAAAAACATGTTTTTCATATACCAGAAATGTTTGAAGCTACTGACTGAATGAAAGGAGCTGGCATCTCACTCTCTTTGAATCTTCTTTATCATGCTAGGATTAGCAGGAAAAAGCAAAAAATTTCAGAATTGCACCGTGCAATGTGGAGATATTACTGTTTGTGCATTTACAATATTCATTGATTTTTGCCATTGAAAAACATGTTTTTCATATACCAGAAATGTTTGAAGCTACTGACTGAATGAAAGGAGCTGGCATCTCACTCTCTTTGAATCTTCTTTATCATGCTAGGATTAGCAGGAAAAAGCTAAAAATTTCAGAATTGCACCTTGCAATGTGGAGATATTACTGTTTGTGCATTTACAATATTCATTGATTTTTGCCATTGAAAAACATGTTTTTCATATACCAGAAATGTTTGAAGCTACTGACTGAATGAAAGGAGCTGGCATCTCACTCTCTTTGAATCTTCTTTATCATGCTAGGATTAGCAGGAAAAAGCTAAAAATTTCAGAATTGCACCTTGCAATGTGGAGATATTACTGTTTGTGCATTTACAATATTCATTGATTTTTGCCATTGAAAAACATGTTTTTCATATACCAGAAATGTTTGAAGCTACTGACTGAATGAAAGGAGCTGGCATCTCACTCTCTTTGAATCTTCTTTATCATGCTAGGATTAGCAGGAAAAAGCTAAAAATTTCAGAATTGCACCTTGCAATGTGGAGATATTACTGTTTGTGCATTTACAATATTCATTGATTTTTGCCATTGAAAAACATGTTTTTCATATACCAGAAATGTTTGAAGCTACTGACTGAATGAAAGGAGCTTGCATCTCACTCTCTTTGAATCTTCTTTATCATGCTAGGATTAACAGGAAAAAGCAAAAAATTTCAGAATTGCACCGTGCAATGTGGAGATATTACTGTTTGTGCATTTACAATATTCATTGATTTTTGCCATTGAAAAACATGTTTTTCATATACCAGAAATGTTTGAAGCTACTGACTGAATGAAAGGAGCTGGCATCTCACTCTCTTTGAATCTTCTTTATCATGCTAGGATTAGCAGGAAAAAGCTAAAAATTTCAGAATTGCACCTTGCAATGTGGAGATATTACTGTTTGTGCATTTACAATATTCATTGATTTTTGCCATTGAAAAACATGTTTTTCATATACCAGAAATGTTTGAAGCTACTGACTGAATGAAAGGAGCTGGCATCTCACTCTCTTTGAATCTTCTTTATCATGCTAGGATTAGCAGGAAAAAGCAAAAAATTTCAGAATTGCACCGTGCAATGTGGAGATATTACTGTTTGTGCATTTACAATATTCATTGATTTTTGCCATTGAAAAACATGTTTTTCATATACCAGAAATGTTTGAAGCTACTGACTGAATGAAAGGAGCTGGCATCTCACTCTCTTTGAATCTTCTTTATCATGCTAGGATTAGCAGGAAAAAGCTAAAAATTTCAGAATTGCACCTTGCAATGTGGAGATATTACTGTTTGTGCATTTACAATATTCATTGATTTTTGCCATTGAAAAACATGTTTTTCATATACCAGAAATGTTTGAAGCTACTGACTGAATGAAAGGAGCTGGCATCTCACTCTCTTTGAATCTTCTTTATCATGCTAGTATTAGCAGGAAAAAGCTAAAAATTTCAGAAGTGCACCTTGCAATGTGGAGATATTACTGTTTGTGCATTTACAATATTCATTGATTTTTGCCATTGAAAAACGTCCAGAAATGTTTGAAGCTACTGACTGAATGAAAGGAGCTGGCATCTCACTCTCTTTGAATCTTCTTTATCATGCTAGGATTAGCAGGAAAAAGCTAAAAATTTCAGAATTGCACCGTGCAATGTGGAGATATTACTGTTTGTGCATTTACAATATTCATTGATTTTTGCCATTGAAAAATGTCCAGAAATGTTTGAAGCTACTGACTGAATGAAAGGAGCTGGCATCTCACTCTCTTTGAATCTTCTTTATCATGCTAGGATTAGCAGGAAAAAGCAAAAAATTTCAGAATTGCACCGTGCAATGTGGAGATATTACTGTTTGTGCATTTACAATATTCATTGATTTTTGCCATTGAAAAACATGTTTTTCATATACCAGAAATGTTTGAAGCTACTGACTGAATGAAAGGAGCTGGCATCTCACTCTCTTTGAATCTTCTTTATCATGCTAGGATTAGCAGGAAAAAGCAAAAAATTTCAGAATTGCACCGTGCAATGTGGAGATATTACTGTTTGTGCATTTACAATATTCATTGATTTTTGCCATTGAAAAACATGTTTTTCATATACCAGAAATGTTTGAAGCTACTGACTGAATGAAAGGAGCTGGCATCTCACTCTCTTTGAATCTTCTTTATCATGCTAGGATTAACAGGAAAAAGCTAAAAATTTCAGAATTGCACCTTGCAATGTGGAGATATTACTGTTTGTGCATTTACAATATTCATTGATTTTTGCCATTGAAAAACGTCCAGAAATGTTTGAAGCTACTGACTGAATGAAAGGAGCTGGCATCTCACTCTCTTTGAATCTTCTTTATCATGCTAGGATTAACAGGAAAAAGCAAAAAATTTCAGAATTGCACCTTGCAATGTGGAGATATTACTGTTTGTGCATTTACAATATTCATTGATTTTTGCCATTGAAAAACATGTTTTTCATATACCAGAAATGTTTGAAGCTACTGACTGAATGAAAGGAGCTGGCATCTCACTCTCTTTGAATCTTCTTTATCATGCTAGGATTAACAGGAAAAAGCAAAAAATTTCAGAATTGCACCGTGCAATGTGGAGATATTACTGTTTGTGCATTTACAATATTCATTGATTTTTGCCATTGAAAAACGTCCAGAAATGTTTGAAGCTACTGACTGAATGAAAGGAGCTGGCATCTCACTCTCTTTGAATCTTCTTTATCATGCTAGGATTAGCAGGAAAAAGCTAAAAATTTCAGAATTGCACCGTGCAATGTGGAGATATTACTGTTTGTGCATTTACAATATTCATTGATTTTTGCCATTGAAAAACATGATTTTCATATACCAGAAATGTTTGAAGCTACTGACTGAATGAAAGGAGCTGGCATCTCACTCTCTTTGAATCTTCTTTATCATGCTAGGATTAGCAGGAAAAAGCTAAAAATTTCAGAATTGCACCGTGCAATGTGGAGATATTACTGTTTGTGCATTTACAATATTCATTGATTTTTGCCATTGAAAAACATGTTTTTCATATACCAGAAATGTTTGAAGCTACTGACTGAATGAAAGGAGCTGGCATCTCACTCTCTTTGAATCTTCTTTATCATGCTAGGATTAACAGGAAAAAGCAAAAAATTTCAGAATTGCACCGTGCAATGTGGAGATATTACTGTTTGTGCATTTACAATATTCATTGATTTTTGCCATTGAAAAACATGTTTTTCATATACCAGAAATGTTTGAAGCTACTGACTGAATGAAAGGAGCTGGCATCTCACTCTCTTTGAATCTTCTTTATCATGCTAGGATTAGCAGGAAAAAGCTAAAAATTTCAGAATTGCACCTTGCAATGTGGAGATATTACTGTTTGTGCATTTACAATATTCATTGATTTTTGCCATTGAAAAACGTCCAGAAATGTTTGAAGCTACTGACTGAATGAAAGGAGCTGGCATCTCACTCTCTTTGAATCTTCTTTATCATGCTAGGATTAGCAGGAAAAAGCTAAAAATTTCAGAATTGCACCGTGCAATGTGGAGATATTACTGTTTGTGCATTTACAATATTCATTGATTTTTGCCATTGAAAAACGTCCAGAAATGTTTGAAGCTACTGACTGAATGAAAGGAGCTGGCATCTCACTCTCTTTGAATCTTCTTTATCATGCTAGGATTAGCAGGAAAAAGCAAAAAATTTCAGAATTGCACAGTGCAATGTGGAGATATTACTGTTTGTGCATTTACAATATTCATTGATTTTTGCCATTGAAAAACATGTTTTTCATATACCAGAAATGTTTGAAGCTACTGACTGAATGAAAGGAGCTGGCATCTCACTCTCTTTGAATCTTCTTTATCATGCTAGGATTAGCAGGAAAAAGCTAAAAATTTCAGAATTGCACCTTGCAATGTGGAGATATTACTGTTTGTGCATTTACAATATTCATTGATTTTTGCCATTGAAAAACATGTTTTTCATATACCAGAAATGTTTGAAGCTACTGACTGAATGAAAGGAGCTGGCATCTCACTCTCTTTGAATCTTCTTTATCATGCTAGGATTAACAGGAAAAAGCTAAAAATTTCAGAATTGCACCGTGCAATGTGGAGATATTACTGTTTGTGCATTTACAATATTCATTGATTTTTGCCATTGAAAAACATGTTTTTCATATACCAGAAATGTTTGAAGCTACTGACTGAATGAAAGGAGCTGGCATCTCACTCTCTTTGAATCTTCTTTATCATGCTAGGATTAGCAGGAAAAAGCTAAAAATTTCAGAATTGCACCTTGCAATGTGGAGATATTACTGTTTGTGCATTTACAATATTCATTGATTTTTGCCATTGAAAAACATGTTTTTCATATACCAGAAATGTTTGAAGCTACTGACTGAATGAAAGGAGCTGGCATCTCACTCTCTTTGAATCTTCTTTATCATGCTAGGATTAGCAGGAAAAAGCAAAAAATTTCAGAATTGCACCGTGCAATGTGGAGATATTACTGTTTGTGCATTTACAATATTCATTGATTTTTGCCATTGAAAAACATGTTTTTCATATACCAGAAATGTTTGAAGCTACTGACTGAATGAAAGGAGCTGGCATCTCACTCTCTTTGAATCTTCTTTATCATGCTAGGATTAGCAGGAAAAAGCTAAAAATTTCAGAATTGCACCTTGCAATGTGGAGATATTACTGTTTGTGCATTTACAATATTCATTGATTTTTGCCATTGAAAAACATGTTTTTCATATACCAGAAATGTTTGAAGCTACTGACTGAATGAAAGGAGCTGGCATCTCACTCTCTTTGAATCTTCTTTATCATGCTAGGATTAGCAGGAAAAAGCTAAAAATTTCAGAATTGCACCTTGCAATGTGGAGATATTACTGTTTGTGCATTTACAATATTCATTGATTTTTGCCATTGAAAAACGTCCAGAAATGTTTGAAGCTACTGACTGAATGAAAGGAGCTGGCATCTCACTCTCTTTGAATCTTCTTTATCATGCTAGGATTAGCAGGAAAAAGCTAAAAATTTCAGAATTGCACCGTGCAATGTGGAGATATTACTGTTTGTGCATTTACAATATTCATTGATTTTTGCCATTGAAAAACGTCCAGAAATGTTTGAAGCTACTGACTGAATGAAAGGAGCTGGCATCTCACTCTCTTTGAATCTTCTTTATCATGCTAGGATTAGCAGGAAAAAGCAAAAAATTTCAGAATTGCACCGTGCAATGTGGAGATATTACTGTTTGTGCATTTACAATATTCATTGATTTTTGCCATTGAAAAACATGTTTTTCATATACCAGAAATGTTTGAAGCTACTGACTGAATGAAAGGAGCTGGCATCTCACTCTCTTTGAATCTTCTTTATCATGCTAGGATTAGCAGGAAAAAGCAAAAAATTTCAGAATTGCACCGTGCAATGTGGAGATATTACTGTTTGTGCATTTACAATATTCATTGATTTTTGCCATTGAAAAACATGTTTTTCATATACCAGAAATGTTTGAAGCTACGGACTGAATGAAAGGAGCTGGCATCTCACTCTCTTTGAATCTTCTTTATCATGCTAGGATTAACAGGAAAAAGCTAAAAATTTCAGAATTGCACCTTGCAATGTGGAGATATTACTGTTTGTGCATTTACAATATTCATTGATTTTTGCCATTGAAAAACGTCCAGAAATGTTTGAAGCTACTGACTGAATGAAAGGAGCTGGCATCTCACTCTCTTTGAATCTTCTTTATCATGCTAGGATTAACAGGAAAAAGCAAAAAATTTCAGAATTGCACCTTGCAATGTGGAGATATTACTGTTTGTGCATTTACAATATTCATTGATTTTTGCCATTGAAAAACATGTTTTTCATATACCAGAAATGTTTGAAGCTACTGACTGAATGAAAGGAGCTGGCATCTCACTCTCTTTGAATCTTCTTTATCATGCTAGGATTAACAGGAAAAAGCAAAAAATTTCAGAATTGCACCGTGCAATGTGGAGATATTACTGTTTGTGCATTTACAATATTCATTGATTTTTGCCATTGAAAAACGTCCAGAAATGTTTGAAGCTACTGACTGAATGAAAGGAGCTGGCATCTCACTCTCTTTGAATCTTCTTTATCATGCTAGGATTAGCAGGAAAAAGCTAAAAATTTCAGAATTGCACCGTGCAATGTGGAGATATTACTGTTTGTGCATTTACAATATTCATTGATTTTTGCCATTGAAAAACATGTTTTTCATATACCAGAAATGTTTGAAGCTACTGACTGAATGAAAGGAGCTGGCATCTCACTCTCTTTGAATCTTCTTTATCATGCTAGGATTAACAGGAAAAAGCAAAAAAATTTCAGAATTGCACCGTGCAATGTGGAGATATTACTGTTTGTGCATTTACAATATTCATTGATTTTTGCCATTGAAAAACATGTTTTTCATATACCAGAAATGTTTGAAGCTACTGACTGAATGAAAGGAGCTGGCATCTCACTCTCTTTGAATCTTCTTTATCATGCTAGGATTAGCAGGAAAAAGCTAAAAATTTCAGAATTGCACCTTGCAATGTGGAGATATTACTGTTTGTGCATTTACAATATTCATTGATTTTTGCCATTGAAAAACGTCCAGAAATGTTTGAAGCTACTGACTGAATGAAAGGAGCTGGCATCTCACTCTCTTTGAATCTTCTTTATCATGCTAGGATTAGCAGGAAAAAGCTAAAAATTTCAGAATTGCACCGTGCAATGTGGAGATATTACTGTTTGTGCATTTACAATATTCATTGATTTTTGCCATTGAAAAACGTCCAGAAATGTTTGAAGCTACTGACTGAATGAAAGGAGCTGGCATCTCACTCTCTTTGAATCTTCTTTATCATGCTAGGATTAGCAGGAAAAAGCAAAAAATTTCAGAATTGCACCGTGCAATGTGGAGATATTACTGTTTGTGCATTTACAATATTCATTGATTTTTGCCATTGAAAAACATGTTTTTCATATACCAGAAATGTTTGAAGCTACTGACTGAATGAAAGGAGCTGGCATCTCACTCTCTTTGAATCTTCTTTATCATGCTAGGATTAGCAGGAAAAAGCAAAAAATTTCAGAATTGCACCGTGCAATGTGGAGATATTACTGTTTGTGCATTTACAATATTCATTGATTTTTGCCATTGAAAAACATGTTTTTCATATACCAGAAATGTTTGAAGCTACTGACTGAATGAAAGGAGCTGGCATCTCACTCTCTTTGAATCTTCTTTATCATGCTAGGATTAACAGGAAAAAGCAAAAAATTTCAGAATTGCACCGTGCAATGTGGAGATATTACTGTTTGTGCATTTACAATATTCATTGATTTTTGCCATTGAAAAACATGTTTTTCATATACCAGAAATGTTTGAAGCTACTGACTGAATGAAAGGAGCTGGCATCTCACTCTCTTTGAATCTTCTTTATCATGCTAGGATTAACAGGAAAAAGCTAAAAATTTCAGAATTGCACCGTGCAATGTGGAGATATTACTGTTTGTGCATTTACAATATTCATTGATTTTTGCCATTGAAAAACATGTTTTTCATATACCAGAAATGTTTGAAGCTACTGACTGAATGAAAGGAGCTGGCATCTCACTCTCTTTGAATCTTCTTTATCATGCTAGGATTAGCAGGAAAAAGCTAAAAATTTCAGAATTGCACCGTGCAATGTGGAGATATTACTGTTTGTGCATTTACAATATTCATTGATTTTTGCCATTGAAAAACATGTTTTTCATATACCAGAAATGTTTGAAGCTACTGACTGAATGAAAGGAGCTGGCATCTCACTCTCTTTGAATCTTCTTTATCATGCTAGGATTAGCAGGAAAAAGCAAAAAATTTCAGAATTGCACCTTGCAATGTGGAGATATTACTGTTTGTGCATTTAAAATATTCATTGATTTTTGCCATTGAAAAACATGTTTTTCATATACCAGAAATGTTTGAAGCTACTGACTGAATGAAAGGAGCTGGCATCTCACTCTCTTTGAATCTTCTTTATCATGCTAGGATTAGCAGGAAAAAGCTAAAAATTTCAGAATTGCACCTTGCAATGTGGAGATATTACTGTTTGTGCATTTACAATATTCATTGATTTTTGCCATTGAAAAACATGTTTTTCATATACCAGAAATGTTTGAAGCTACTGACTGAATGAAAGGAGCTGGCATCTCACTCTCTTTGAATCTTCTTTATCATGCTAGGATTAGCAGGAAAAAGCTAAAAATTTCAGAATTGCACCTTGCAATGTGGAGATATTACTGTTTGTGCATTTACAATATTCATTGATTTTTGCCATTGAAAAACATGTTTTTCATATACCAGAAATGTTTGAAGCTACTGACTGAATGAAAGGAGCTGGCATCTCACTCTCTTTGAATCTTCTTTATCATGCTAGGATTAACAGGAAAAAGCTAAAAATTTCAGAATTGCACCGTGCAATGTGGAGATATTACTGTTTGTGCATTTACAATATTCATTGATTTTTGCCATTGAAAAACGTCCAGAAATGTTTGAAGCTACTGACTGAATGAAAGGAGCTGGCATCTCACTCTCTTTGAATCTTCTTTATCATGCTAGGATTAGCAGGAAAAAGCTAAAAATTTCAGAATTGCACCTTGCAATGTGGAGATATTACTGTTTGTGCATTTACAATATTCATTGATTTTTGCCATTGAAAAACATGTTTTTCATATACCAGAAATGTTTGAAGCTACTGACTGAATGAAAGGAGCTGGCATCTCACTCTCTTTGAATCTTCTTTATCATGCTAGGATTAGCAGGAAAAAGCTAAAAATTTCAGAATTGCACCGTGCAATGTGGAGATATTACTGTTTGTGCATTTACAATATTCATTGATTTTTGCCATTGAAAAACATGTTTTTCATATACCAGAAATGTTTGAAGCTACTGACTGAATGAAAGGAGCTGGCATCTCACTCTCTTTGAATCTTCTTTATCATGCTAGGATTAGCAGGAAAAAGCAAAAAATTTCAGAATTGCACCGTGGAATGTGGAGATATTACTGTTTGTGCATTTACAATATTCATTGATTTTTGCCATTGAAAAACATGTTTTTCATATACCAGAAATGTTTGAAGCTACTGACTGAATGAAAGGAGCTGGCATCTCACTCTCTTTGAATCTTCTTTATCATGCTAGGATTAACAGGAAAAAGCTAAAAATTTCAGAATTGCACCTTGCAATGTGGAGATATTACTGTTTGTGCATTTACAATATTCATTGATTTTTGCCATTGAAAAACGTCCAGAAATGTTTGAAGCTACTGACTGAATGAAAGGAGCTGGCATCTCACTCTCTTTGAATCTTCTTTATCATGCTAGGATTAACAGGAAAAAGCAAAAAATTTCAGAATTGCACCTTGCAATGTGGAGATATTACTGTTTGTGCATTTACAATATTCATTGATTTTTGCCATTGAAAAACATGTTTTTCATATACCAGAAATGTTTGAAGCTACTGACTGAATGAAAGGAGCTGGCATCTCACTCTCTTTGAATCTTCTTTATCATGCTAGGATTAACAGGAAAAAGCAAAAAATTTCAGAATTGCACCGTGCAATGTGGAGATATTACTGTTTGTGCATTTACAATATTCATTGATTTTTGCCATTGAAAAACGTCCAGAAATGTTTGAAGCTACTGACTGAATGAAAGGAGCTGGCATCTCACTCTCTTTGAATCTTCTTTATCATGCTAGGATTAGCAGGAAAAAGCTAAAAATTTCAGAATTGCACCGTGCAATGTGGAGATATTACTGTTTGTGCATTTACAATATTCATTGATTTTTGCCATTGAAAAACATGTTTTTCATATACCAGAAATGTTTGAAGCTACTGACTGAATGAAAGGAGCTGGCATCTCACTCTCTTTGAATCTTCTTTATCATGCTAGGATTAGCAGGAAAAAGCTAAAAATTTCAGAATTGCACCGTGCAATGTGGAGATATTACTGTTTGTGCATTTACAATATTCAATGATTTTTGCCATTGAAAAACATGTTTTTCATATACCAGAAATGTTTGAAGCTACTGACTGAATGAAAGGAGCTGGCATCTCACTCTCTTTTAATCTTCTTTATCATGCTAGGATTAACAGGAAAAAGCAAAAAATTTCAGAATTGCACCGTGCAATGTGGAGATATTACTGTTTGTGCATTTACAATATTCATTGATTTTTGCCATTGAAAAACATGTTTTTCATATACCAGAAATGTTTGAAGCTACTGACTGAATGAAAGGAGCTGGCATCTCACTCTCTTTGAATCTTCTTTATCATGCTAGAATTAGCAGGAAAAAGCTAAAAATTTCAGAATTGCACCTTGCAATGTGGAGATATTACTGTTTGTGCATTTACAATATTCATTGATTTTTGCCATTGAAAAACATGTTTTTCATATACCAGAAATGTTTGAAGCTACTGACTGAATGAAAGGAGCTGGCATCTCACTCTCTTTGAATCTTCTTTATCATGCTAGGATTAGCAGGAAAAAGCTAAAAATTTCAGAATTGCACCTTGCAATGTGGAGATATTACTGTTTGTGCATTTACAATATTCATTGATTTTTGCCATTGAAAAACATGTTTTTCATATACCAGAAATGTTTGAAGCTACTGACTGAATGAAAGGAGCTGGCATCTCACTCTCTTTGAATCTTCTTTATCATGCTAGGATTAACAGGAAAAAGCTAAAAATTTCAGAATTGCACCGTGCAATGTGGAGATATTACTGTTTGTGCATTTACAATATTCATTGATTTTTGCCATTGAAAAACGTCCAGAAATGTTTGAAGCTACTGACTGAATGAAAGGAGCTGGCATCTCACTCTCTTTGAATCTTCTTTATCATGCTAGGATTAGCAGGAAAAAGCAAAAAATTTCAGAATTGCACCGTGAAATGTGGAGATATTACTGTTTGTGCATTTACAATATTCATTGATTTTTGCCATTGAAAAACATGTTTTTCATATACCAGAAATGTTTGAAGCTACTGACTGAATGAAAGGAGCTGGCATCTCACTCTCTTTGAATCTTCTTTATCATGCTAGGATTAACAGGAAAAAGCTAAAAATTTCAGAATTGCACCGTGCAATGTGGAGATATTACTGTTTGTGCATTTACAATATTCATTGATTTTTGCCATTGAAAAACATGTTTTTCATATACCAGAAATGTTTGAAGCTACTGACTGAATGAAAGGAGCTGGCATCTCACTCTCTTTGAATCTTCTTTATCATGCTAGGATTAACAGGAAAAAGCTAAAAATTTCAGAATTGCACCTTGCAATGTGGAGATATTACTGTTTGTGCATTTACAATATTCATTGATTTTTGCCATTGAAAAACGTCCAGAAATGTTTGAAGCTACTGACTGAATGAAAGGAGCTGGCATCTCACTCTCTTTGAATCTTCTTTATCATGCTAGGATTAACAGGAAAAAGCTAAAAATTTCAGAATTGCACCTTGCAATGTGGAGATATTACTGTTTGTGCATTTACAATATTCATTGATTTTTGCCATTGAAAAACATGTTTTTCATATACCAGAAATGTTTGAAGCTACTGACTGAATGAAAGGAGCTGGCATCTCACTCTCTTTGAATCTTCTTTATCATGCTAGGATTAGCAGGAAAAAGCAAAAAATTTCAGAATTGCACCGTGCAATGTGGAGATATTACTGTTTGTGCATTTACAATATTCATTGATTTTTGCCATTGAAAAACATGTTTTTCATATACCAGAAATGTTTGAAGCTACTGACTGAATGAAAGGAGCTGGAATCTCACTCTCTTTGAATCTTCTTTATCATGCTAGGATTAACAGGAAAAAGCTAAAAATTTCAGAATTGCACCGTGCAATGTGGAGATATTACTGTTTGTGCATTTACAATATTCATTGATTTTTGCCATTGAAAAACATGTTTTTCATATACCAGAAATGTTTGAAGCTACTGACTGAATGAAAGGAGCTGGCATCTCACTCTCTTTGAATCTTCTTTATCATGCTAGGATTAACAGGAAAAAGCTAAAAATTTCAGAATTGCACCTTGCAATGTGGAGATATTACTGTTTGTGCATTTACAATATTCATTGATTTTTGCCATTGAAAAACGTCCAGAAATGTTTGAAGCTACTGACTGAATGAAAGGAGCTGGCATCTCACTCTCTTTGAATCTTCTTTATCATGCTAGGATTAACAGGAAAAAGCTAAAAATTTCAGAATTGCACCTTGCAATGTGGAGATATTACTGTTTGTGCATTTACAATATTCACTGATTTTTGCCATTGAAAAACATGTTTTTCATATACCAGAAATGTTTGAAGCTACTGACTGAATGAAAGGAGCTGGCATCTCACTCTCTTTGAATCTTCTTTATCATGCTAGGATTAGCAGGAAAAAGCAAAAAATTTCAGAATTGCACCTTGCAATGTGGAGATATTACTGTTTGTGCATTTACAATATTCATTGATTTTTGCCATTGAAAAACATGTTTTTCATATACCAGAAATGTTTGAAGCTACTGACTGAATGAAAGGAGCTGGCATCTCACTCTCTTTGAATCTTCTTTATCATGCTAGGATTAGCAGGAAAAAGCAAAAAATTTCAGAATTGCACCGTGCAATGTGGAGATATTACTGTTTGTGCATTTACAATATTCATTGATTTTTGCCATTGAAAAACATGTTTTTCATATACCAGAAATGTTTGAAGCTACTGACTGAATGAAAGGAGCTGGCATCTCACTCTCTTTGAATCTTCTTTATCATGCTAGGATTAACAGGAAAAAGCTAAAAATTTCAGAATTGCACCGTGCAATGTGGAGATATTACTGTTTGTGCATTTACAATATTCATTGATTTTTGCCATTGAAAAACATGTTTTTCATATACCAGAAATGTTTGAAGCTACTGACTGAATGAAAGGAGCTGGCATCTCACTCTCTTTGAATCTTCTTTATCATGCTAGGATTAACAGGAAAAAGCTAAAAATTTCAGAATTGCACCGTGCAATGTGGAGATATTACTGTTTGTGCATTTACAATATTCATTGATTTTTGCCATTGAAAAACATGTTTTTCATATACCAGAAATGTTTGAAGCTACTGACTGAATGAAAGGAGCTGGCATCTCACTCTCTTTGAATCTTCTTTATCATGCTAGGATTAGCAGGAAAAAGCAAAAAATTTCAGAATTGCACCTTGCAATGTGGAGATATTACTGTTTGTGCATTTACAATATTCATTGATTTTTGCCATTGAAAAACGTCCAGAAATGTTTGAAGCTACTGACTGAATGAAAGGAGCTGGCATCTCACTCTCTTTGAATCTTCTTTATCATGCTAGGATTAACAGGAAAAAGCAAAAAATTTCAGAATTGCACCGTGCAATGTGGAGATATTACTGTTTGTGCATTTACAATATTCATTGATTTTTGCCATTGAAAAACATGTTTTTCATATACCAGAAATGTTTGAAGCTACTGACTGAATGAAAGGAGCTGGCATCTCACTCTCTTTGAATCTTCTTTATCATGCTAGGATTAGCAGGAAAAAGCAAAAAATTTCAGAATTGCACCGTGCAATGTGGAGATATTACTGTTTGTGCATTTACAATATTCATTGATTTTTGCCATTGAAAAACATGTTTTTCATATACCAGAAATGTTTGAAGCTACTGACTGAATGAAAGGAGCTGGCATCTCACTCTCTTTGAATCTTCTTTATCATGCTAGGATTAACAGGAAAAAGCTAAAAATTTCAGAATTGCACCTTGCAATGTGGAGATATTACTGTTTGTGCATTTACAATATTCATTGATTTTTGCCATTGAAAAACATGTTTTTCATATACCAGAAATGTTTGAAGCTACTGACTGAATGAAAGGAGCTGGCATCTCACTCTCTTTGAATCTTCTTTATCATGCTAGGATTAACAGGAAAAAGCTAAAAATTTCAGAATTGCACCGTGCAATGTGGAGATATTACTGTTTGTGCATTTACAATATTCATTGATTTTTGCCATTGAAAAACATGTTTTTCATATACCAGAAATGTTTGAAGCTACTGACTGAATGAAAGGAGCTGGCATCTCACTCTCTTTGAATCTTCTTTATCATGCTAGGATTAGCAGGAAAAAGCTAAAAATTTCAGAATTGCACCTTGCAATGTGGAGATATTACTGTTTGTGCATTTACAATATTCATTGATTTTTGCCATTGAAAAACATGTTTTTCATATACCAGAAATGTTTGAAGCTACTGACTGAATGAAAGGAGCTGGCATCTCACTCTCTTTGAATCTTCTTTATCATGCTAGGATTAACAGGAAAAAGCTAAAAATTTCAGAATTGCACCTTGCAATGTGGAGATATTACTGTTTGTGCATTTACAATATTCATTGATTTTTGCCATTGAAAAACGTCCAGAAATGTTTGAAGCTACTGACTGAATGAAAGGAGCTGGCATCTCACTCTCTTTGAATCTTCTTTATCATGCTAGGATTAACAGGAAAAAGCTAAAAATTTCAGAATTGCACCTTGCAATGTGGAGATATTACTGTTTGTGCATTTACAATATTCATTGATTTTTGCCATTGAAAAACGTCCAGAAATGTTTGAAGCTACTGACTGAATGAAAGGAGCTGGCATCTCACTCTCTTTGAATCTTCTTTATCATGCTAGGATTAGCAGGAAAAAGCTAAAAATTTCAGAATTGCACCTTGCAATGTGGAGATATTACTGTTTGTGCATTTACAATATTCATTGATTTTTGCCATTGAAAAACATGTTTTTCATATACCAGAAATGTTTGAAGCTACTCACTGAATGAAAGGAGCTGGCATCTCACTCTCTTTGAATCTTCTTTATCATGCTAGGATTAGCAGGAAAAAGCAAAAAATTTCAGAATTGCACCTTGCAATGTGGAGATATTACTGTTTGTGCATTTACAATATTCATTGATTTTTGCCATTGAAAAACGTCCAGAAATGTTTGAAGCTACTGACTGAATGAAAGGAGCTGGCATCTCACTCTCTTTGAATCTTCTTTATCATGCTAGGATTAACAGGAAAAAGCTAAAAATTTCAGAATTGCACCTTGCAATGGGGAGATATTACTGTTTGTGCATTTACAATATTCATTGATTTTTGCCATTGAAAAACATGTTTTTCATATACCAGAAATGTTTGAAGCTACTGACTGAATGAAAGGAGCTGGCATCTCACTCTCTTTGAATCTTCTTTATCATGCTAGGATTAGCAGGAAAAAGCAAAAAATTTCAGAATTGCACCTTGCAATGTGGAGATATTACTGTTTGTGCATTTACAATATTCATTGATTTTTGCCATTGAAAAACATGTTTTTCATATACCAGAAATGTTTGAAGCTACTGACTGAATGAAAGGAGCTGGCATCTCACTCTCTTTGAATCTTCTTTATCATGCTAGGATTAACAGGAAAAAGCTAAAAATTTCAGAATTGCACCTTGCAATGTGGAGATATTACTGTTTGTGCATTTACAATATTCATTGATTTTTGCCATTGAAAAACGTCCAGAAATGTTTGAAGCTACTGACTGAATGAAAGGAGCTGGCATCTCACTCTCTTTGAATCTTCTTTATCATGCTAGGATTAACAGGAAAAAGCAAAAAATTTCAGAATTGCACCGTGCAATGTGGAGATATTACTGTTTGTGCATTTACAATATTCATTGATTTTTGCCATTGAAAAACATGTTTTTCATATACCAGAAATGTTTGAAGCTACTGACTGAATGAAAGGAGCTGGCATCTCACTCTCTTTGAATCTTCTTTATCATGCTAGGATTAACAGGAAAAAGCTAAAAATTTCAGAATTGCACCGTGCAATGTGGAGATATTACTGTTTGTGCATTTACAATATTCATTGATTTTTGCCATTGAAAAACATGTTTTTCATATACCAGAAATGTTTGAAGCTACTGACTGAATGAAAGGAGCTGGCATCTCACTCTCTTTGAATCTTCTTTATCATGCTAGGATTAGCAGGAAAAAGCTAAAAATTTCAGAATTGCACCTTGCAATGTGGAGATATTACTGTTTGTGCATTTACAATATTCATTGATTTTTGCCATTGAAAAACGTCCAGAAATGTTTGAAGCTACTGACTGAATGAAAGGAGCTGGCATCTCACTCTCTTTGAATCTTCTTTATCATGCTAGGATTAACAGGAAAAAGCTAAAAATTTCAGAATTGCACCGTGCAATGTGGAGATATTACTGTTTGTGCATTTACAATATTCATTGATTTTTGCCATTGAAAAACATGTTTTTCATATACCAGAAATGTTTGAAGCTACTGACTGAATGAAAGGAGCTGGCATCTCACTCTCTTTGAATCTTCTTTATCATGCT
Source organism: Phyllobates terribilis (assembly GCF_046119375.1). NCBI lineage: Eukaryota > Metazoa > Chordata > Amphibia > Anura > Dendrobatidae > Phyllobates > Phyllobates terribilis. Next base: position 80,978 of record NW_027365396.1, read on the forward strand.
AGGATTAGCAGGAAAAAGCAAAAAATTTCAGAATTGCACCGTGCAATGTGGAGATATTACTGTTTGTGCATTTACAATATTCATTGATTTTTGCCATTGAAAAACATGTTTTTCATATACCAGAAATGTTTGAAGCTACTGACTGAATGAAAGGAGCTGGAATCTCACTCTCTTTGAATCTTCTTTATCATGCTAGGATTAACAGGAAAAAGCTAAAAATTTCAGAATTGCACCGTGCAATGTGGAGATATTACTGTTTGTGCATTTACAATATTCATTGATTTTTGCCATTGAAAAACATGTTTTTCATATACCAGAAATGTTTGAAGCTACTGACTGAATGAAAGGAGCTGGCATCTCACTCTCTTTGAATCTTCTTTATCATGCTAGGATTAACAGGAAAAAGCTAAAAATTTCAGAATTGCACCTTGCAATGTGGAGATATTACTGTTTGTGCATTTACAATATTCATTGATTTTTGCCATTGAAAAACGTCCAGAAATGTTTGAAGCTACTGACTGAATGAAAGGAGCTGGCATCTCACTCTCTTTGAATCTTCTTTATCATGCTAGGATTAACAGGAAAAAGCTAAAAATTTCAGAATTGCACCTTGCAATGTGGAGATATTACTGTTTGTGCATTTACAATATTCACTGATTTTTGCCATTGAAAAACATGTTTTTCATATACCAGAAATGTTTGAAGCTACTGACTGAATGAAAGGAGCTGGCATCTCACTCTCTTTGAATCTTCTTTATCATGCTAGGATTAGCAGGAAAAAGCAAAAAATTTCAGAATTGCACCTTGCAATGTGGAGATATTACTGTTTGTGCATTTACAATATTCATTGATTTTTGCCATTGAAAAACATGTTTTTCATATACCAGAAATGATTGAAGCTACTGACTGAATGAAAGGAGCTGGCATCTCACTCTCTTTGAATCTTCTTTATCATGCTAGGATTAGCAGGAAAAAGCAAAAAATTTCAGAATTGCACCGTGCAATGTGGAGATATTACTGTTTGTGCATTTATAATATTCATTGATTTTTGCCATTGAAAAACATGTTTTTCATATACCAGAAATGTTTGAAGCTACTGACTGAATGAAAGGAGCTGGCATCTCACTCTCTTTGAATCTTCTTTATCATGCTAGGATTAACAGGAAAAAGCTAAAAATTTCAGAATTGCACCGTGCAATGTGGAGATATTACTGTTTGTGCATTTACAATATTCATTGATTTTTGCCATTGAAAAACATGTTTTTCATATACCAGAAATGTTTGAAGCTACTGACTGAATGAAAGGAGCTGGCATCTCACTCTCTTTGAATCTTCTTTATCATGCTAGGATTAACAGGAAAAAGCTAAAAATTTCAGAATTGCACCGTGCAATGTGGAGATATTACTGTTTGTGCATTTACAATATTCATTGATTTTTGCCATTGAAAAACATGTTTTTCATATACCAGAAATGTTTGAAGCTACTGACTGAATGAAAGGAGCTGGCATCTCACTCTCTTTGAATCTTCTTTATCATGCTAGGATTAGCAGGAAAAAGCAAAAAATTTCAGAATTGCACCTTGCAATGTGGAGATATTACTGTTTGTGCATTTACAATATTCATTGATTTTTGCCATTGAAAAACGTCCAGAAATGTTTGAAGCTACTGACTGAATGAAAGGAGCTGGCATCTCACTCTCTTTGAATCTTCTTTATCATGCTAGGATTAACAGGAAAAAGCAAAAAATTTCAGAATTGCACCGTGCAATGTGGAGATATTACTGTTTGTGCATTTACAATATTCATTGATTTTTGCCATTGAAAAACATGTTTTTCATATACCAGAAATGTTTGAAGCTACTGACTGAATGAAAGGAGCTGGCATCTCACTCTCTTTGAATCTTCTTTATCATGCTAGGATTAGCAGGAAAAAGCAAAAAATTTCAGAATTGCACCGTGCAATGTGGAGATATTACTGTTTGTGCATTTACAATATTCATTGATTTTTGCCATTGAAAAACATGTTTTTCATATACCAGAAATGTTTGAAGCTACTGACTGAATGAAAGGAGCTGGCATCTCACTCTCTTTGAATCTTCTTTATCATGCTAGGATTAACAGGAAAAAGCTAAAAATTTCAGAATTGCACCTTGCAATGTGGAGATATTACTGTTTGTGCATTTACAATATTCATTGATTTTTGCCATTGAAAAACATGTTTTTCATATACCAGAAATGTTTGAAGCTACTGACTGAATGAAAGGAGCTGGCATCTCACTCTCTTTGAATCTTCTTTATCATGCTAGGATTAACAGGAAAAAGCTAAAAATTTCAGAATTGCACCGTGCAATGTGGAGATATTACTGTTTGTGCATTTACAATATTCATTGATTTTTGCCATTGAAAAACATGTTTTTCATATACCAGAAATGTTTGAAGCTACTGACTGAATGAAAGGAGCTGGCATCTCACTCACTTTGAATCTTCTTTATCATGCTAGGATTAGCAGGAAAAAGCTAAAAATTTCAGAATTGCACCTTGCAATGTGGAGATATTACTGTTTGTGCATTTACAATATTCATTGATTTTTGCCATTGAAAAACATGTTTTTCATATACCAGAAATGTTTGAAGCTACTGACTGAATGAAAGGAGCTGGCATCTCACTCTCTTTGAATCTTCTTTATCATGCTAGGATTAACAGGAAAAAGCTAAAAATTTCAGAATTGCACCTTGCAATGTGGAGATATTACTGTTTGTGCATTTACAATATTCATTGATTTTTGCCATTGAAAAACGTCCAGAAATGTTTGAAGCTACTGACTGAATGAAAGGAGCTGGCATCTCACTCTCTTTGAATCTTCTTTATCATGCTAGGATTAACAGGAAAAAGCTAAAAATTTCAGAATTGCACCTTGCAATGTGGAGATATTACTGTTTGTGCATTTACAATATTCATTGATTTTTGCCATTGAAAAACGTCCAGAAATGTTTGAAGCTACTGACTGAATGAAAGGAGCTGGCATCTCACTCTCTTTGAATCTTCTTTATCATGCTAGGATTAGCAGGAAAAAGCTAAAAATTTCAGAATTGCACCTTGCAATGTGGAGATATTACTGTTTGTGCATTTACAATATTCATTGATTTTTGCCATTGAAAAACATGTTTTTCATATACCAGAAATGTTTGAAGCTACTCACTGAATGAAAGGAGCTGGCATCTCACTCTCTTTGAATCTTCTTTATCATGCTAGGATTAGCAGGAAAAAGCAAAAAATTTCAGAATTGCACCTTGCAATGTGGAGATATTACTGTTTGTGCATTTACAATATTCATTGATTTTTGCCATTGAAAAACGTCCAGAAATGTTTGAAGCTACTGACTGAATGAAAGGAGCTGGCATCTCACTCTCTTTGAATCTTCTTTATCATGCTAGGATTAACAGGAAAAAGCTAAAAATTTCAGAATTGCACCTTGCAATGTGGAGATATTACTGTTTGTGCATTTACAATATTCATTGATTTTTGCCATTGAAAAACATGTTTTTCATATACCAGAAATGTTTGAAGCTACTGACTGAATGAAAGGAGCTGGCATCTCACTCTCTTTGAATCTTCTTTATCATGCTAGGATTAGCAGGAAAAAGCAAAAAATTTCAGAATTGCACCTTGCAATGTGGAGATATTACTGTTTGTGCATTTACAATATTCATTGATTTTTGCCATTGAAAAACATGTTTTTCATATACCAGAAATGTTTGAAGCTACTGACTGAATGAAAGGAGCTGGCATCTCACTCTCTTTGAATCTTCTTTATCATGCTAGGATTAACAGGAAAAAGCTAAAAATTTCAGAATTGCACCTTGCAATGTGGAGATATTACTGTTTGTGCATTTACAATATTCATTGATTTTTGCCATTGAAAAACGTCCAGAAATGTTTGAAGCTACTGACTGAATGAAAGGAGCTGGCATCTCACTCTCTTTGAATCTTCTTTATCATGCTAGGATTAACAGGAAAAAGCAAAAAATTTCAGAATTGCACCGTGCAATGTGGAGATATTACTGTTTGTGCATTTACAATATTCATTGATTTTTGCCATTGAAAAACATGTTTTTCATATACCAGAAATGTTTGAAGCTACTGACTGAATGAAAGGAGCTGGCATCTCACTCTCTTTGAATCTTCTTTATCATGCTAGGATTAACAGGAAAAAGCTAAAAATTTAAGAATTGCACCGTGCAATGTGGAGATATTACTGTTTGTGCATTTACAATATTCATTGATTTTTGCCATTGAAAAACATGTTTTTCATATACCAGAAATGTTTGAAGCTACTGACTGAATGAAAGGAGCTGGCATCTCACTCTCTTTGAATCTTCTTTATCATGCTAGGATTAGCAGGAAAAAGCTAAAAATTTCAGAATTGCACCTTGCAATGTGGAGATATTACTGTTTGTGCATTTACAATATTCATTGATTTTTGCCATTGAAAAACGTCCAGAAATGTTTGAAGCTACTGACTGAATGAAAGGAGCTGGCATCTCACTCTCTTTGAATCTTCTTTATCATGCTAGGATTAACAGGAAAAAGCTAAAAATTTCAGAATTGCACCGTGCAATGTGGAGATATTACTGTTTGTGCATTTACAATATTCATTGATTTTTGCCATTGAAAAACATGTTTTTCATATACCAGAAATGTTTGAAGCTACTGACTGAATGAAAGGAGCTGGCATCTCACTCTCTTTGAATCTTCTTTATCATGCTAGGATTAACAGGAAAAAGCTAAAAATTTCAGAATTGCACCTTGCAATGTGGAGATATTACTGTTTGTGCATTTACAATATTCATTGATTTTTGCCATTGAAAAACATGTTTTTCATATACCAGAAATGTTTGAAGCTACTGACTGAATGAAAGGAGCTGGCATCTCACTCTCTTTGAATCTTCTTTATCATGCTAGGATTAACAGGAAAAAGCTAAAAATTTCAGAATTGCACCTTGCAATGTGGAGATATTACTGTTTGTGCATTTACAATATTCATTGATTTTTGCCATTGAAAAACATGTTTTTCATATACCAGAAATGTTTGAAGCTACTGACTGAATGAAAGGAGCTGGCATCTCACTCTCTTTGAATCTTCTTTATCATGCTAGGATTAGCAGGAAAAAGCTAAAAATTTCAGAATTGCACCGTGCAATGTGGAGATATTACTGTTTGTGCATTTACAATATTCATTGATTTTTGCCATTGAAAAACATGTTTTTCATATACCAGAAATGTTTGAAGCTACTGACTGAATGAAAGGAGCTGGCATCTCACTCTCTTTGAATCTTCTTTATCATGCTAGGATTAACAGGAAAAAGCAAAAAATTTCAGAATTGCACCGTGCAATGTGGAGATATTACTGTTTGTGCATTTACAATATTCATTGATTTTTGCCATTGAAAAACATGTTTTTCATATACCAGAAATGTTTGAAGCTACTGACTGAATGAAAGGAGCTGGCATCTCACTCTCTTTGAATCTTCTTTATCATGCTAGGATTAACAGGAAAAAGCAAAAAATTTCAGAATTGCACCGTGCAATGTGGAGATATTACTGTTTGTGCATTTACAATATTCATTGATTTTTGCCATTGAAAAACATGTTTTTCATATACCAGAAATGTTTGAAGCTACTGACTGAATGAAAGGAGCTGGCATCTCACTCTCTTTGAATCTTCTTTATCATGCTAGGATTAACAGGAAAAAGCTAAAAATTTCAGAATTGCACCGTGCAATGTGGAGATATTACTGTTTGTGCATTTACAATATTCATTGATTTTTGCCATTGAAAAACATGTTTTTCATATACCAGAAATGTTTGAAGCTACTGACTGAATGAAAGGAGCTGGCATCTCACTCTCTTTGAATCTTCTTTATCATGCTAGGATTAGCAGGAAAAAGCTAAAAATTTCAGAATTGCACCGTGCAATGTGGAGATATTACTGTTTGTGCATTTACAATATTCATTGATTTTTGCCATTGAAAAACATGTTTTTCATATACCAGAAATGTTTGAAGCTACTGACTGAATGAAAGGAGCTGGCATCTCACTCTCTTTGAATCTTCTTTATCATGCTAGGATTAGCAGGAAAAAGCAAAAAATTTCAGAATTGCACCTTGCAATGTGGAGATATTACTGTTTGTGCATTTACAATATTCATTGATTTTTGCCATTGAAAAACATGTTTTTCATATACCAGAAATGTTTGAAGCTACTGACTGAATGAAAGGAGCTGGCATCTCACTCTCTTTGAATCTTCTTTATCATGCTAGGATTAGCAGGAAAAAGCTAAAAATTTCAGAATTGCACCTTGCAATGTGGAGATATTACTGTTTGTGCATTTACAATATTCATTGATTTTTGCCATTGAAAAACATGTTTTTCATATACCAGAAATGTTTGAAGCTACTGACTGAATGAAAGGAGCTGGCATCTCACTCTCTTTGAATCTTCTTTATCATGCTAGGATTAGCAGGAAAAAGCTAAAAATTTCAGAATTGCACCTTGCAATGTGGAGATATTACTGTTTGTGCATTTACAATATTCATTGATTTTTGCCATTGAAAAACATGTTTTTCATATACCAGAAATGTTTGAAGCTACTGACTGAATGAAAGGAGCTGGCATCTCACTCTCTTTGAATCTTCTTTATCATGCTAGGATTAACAGGAAAAAGCTAAAAATTTCAGAATTGCACCGTGCAATGTGGAGATATTACTGTTTGTGCATTTACAATATTCATTGATTTTTGCCATTGAAAAACGTCCAGAAATGTTTGAAGCTACTGACTGAATGAAAGGAGCTGGCATCTCACTCTCTTTGAATCTTCTTTATCATGCTAGGATTAGCAGGAAAAAGCTAAAAATTTCAGAATTGCACCTTGCAATGTGGAGATATTACTGTTTGTGCATTTACAATATTCATTGATTTTTGCCATTGAAAAACATGTTTTTCATATACCAGAAATGTTTGAAGCTACTGACTGAATGAAAGGAGCTGGCATCTCACTCTCTTTGAATCTTCTTTATCATGCTAGGATTAGCAGGAAAAAGCTAAAAATTTCAGAATTGCACCGTGCAATGTGGAGATATTACTGTTTGTGCATTTACAATATTCATTGATTTTTGCCATTGAAAAACATGTTTTTCATATACCAGAAATGTTTGAAGCTACTGACTGAATGAAAGGAGCTGGCATCTCACTCTCTTTGAATCTTCTTTATCATGCTAGGATTAGCAGGAAAAAGCAAAAAATTTCAGAATTGCACCGTGCAATGTGGAGATATTACTGTTTGTGCATTTACAATATTCATTGATTTTTGCCATTGAAAAACATGTTTTTCATATACCAGAAATGTTTGAAGCTACTGACTGAATGAAAGGAGCTGGCATCTCACTCTCTTTGAATCTTCTTTATCATGCTAGGATTAACAGGAAAAAGCTAAAAATTTCAGAATTGCACCTTGCAATGTGGAGATATTACTGTTTGTGCATTTACAATATTCATTGATTTTTGCCATTGAAAAACGTCCAGAAATGTTTGAAGCTACTGACTGAATGAAAGGAGCTGGCATCTCACTCTCTTTGAATCTTCTTTATCATGCTAGGATTAGCAGGAAAAAGCTAAAAATTTCAGAATTGCACCGTGCACTGTGGAGATATTACTGTTTGTGCATTTACAATATTCATTGATTTTTGCCATTGAAAAACATGTTTTTCATATACCAGAAATGTTTGAAGCTACTGACTGAATGAAAGGAGCTGGCATCTCACTCTCTTTGAATCTTCTTTATCATGCTAGGATTAGCAGGAAAAAGCTAAAAATTTCAGAATTGCACCGTGCAATGTGGAGATATTACTGTTTGTGCATTTACAATATTTATTGATTTTTGCCATTGAAAAACATGTTTTTCATATACCAGAAATGTTTGAAGCTACTGACTGAATGAAAGGAGCTGGCATCTCACTCTCTTTGAATCTTCTTTATCATGCTAGGATTAACAGGAAAAAGCAAAAAATTTCAGAATTGCACCGTGCAATGTGGAGATATTACTGTTTGTGCATTTACAATATTCATTGATTTTTGCCATTGAAAAACATGTTTTTCATATACCAGAAATGTTTGAAGCTACTGACTGAATGAAAGGAGCTGGCATCTCACTCTCTTTGAATCTTCTTTATCATGCTAGGATTAGCAGGAAAAAGCTAAAAATTTCAGAATTGCACCTTGCCATGTGGAGATATTACTGTTTGTGCATTTACAATATTCATTGATTTTTGCCATTGAAAAACATGTTTTTCATATACCAGAAATGTTTGAAGCTACTGACTGAATGAAAGGAGCTGGCATCTCACTCTCTTTGAATCTTCTTTATCATGCTAGGATTAGCAGGAAAAAGCTAAAAATTTCAGAATTGCACCTTGCAATGTGGAGATATTACTGTTTGTGCATTTACAATATTCATTGATTTTTGCCATTGAAAAACATGTTTTTCATATACCAGAAATGTTTGAAGCTACTGACTGAATGAAAGGAGCTGGCATCTCACTCTCTTTGAATCTTCTTTATCATGCTAGGATTAACAGGAAAAAGCTAAAAATTTCAGAATTGCACCGTGCAATGTGGAGATATTACTGTTTGTGCATTTACAATATTCATTGATTTTTGCCATTGAAAAACGTCCAGAAATGTTTGAAGCTACTGACTGAATGAAAGGAGCTGGCATCTCACTCTCTTTGAATCTTCTTTATCATGCTAGGATTAGCAGGAAAAAGCAAAAAATTTCAGAATTGCACCGTGCAATGTGGAGATATTACTGTTTGTGCATTTACAATATTCATTGATTTTTGCCATTGAAAAACATGTTTTTCATATACCAGAAATGTTTGAAGCTACTGACTGAATGAAAGGAGCTGGCATCTCACTCTCTTTGAATCTTCTTTATCATGCTAGGATTAACAGGAAAAAGCTAAAAATTTCAGAATTGCACCGTGCAATGTGGAGATATTACTGTTTGTGCATTTACAATATTCATTGATTTTTGCCATTGAAAAACATGTTTTTCATATACCAGAAATGTTTGAAGCTACTGACTGAATGAAAGGAGCTGGCATCTCACTCTCTTTGAATCTTCTTTATCATGCTAGGATTAACAGGAAAAAGCTAAAAATTTCAGAATTGCACCTTGCAATGTGGAGATATTACTGTTTGTGCATTTACAATATTCATTGATTTTTGCCATTGAAAAACGTCCAGAAATGTTTGAAGCTACTGACTGAATGAAAGTAGCTGGCATCTCACTCTCTTTGAATCTTCTTTATCATGCTAGGATTAACAGGAAAAAGCTAAAAATTTCAGAATTGCACCGTGCAATGTGGAGATATTACTGTTTGTGCATTTACAATATTCATTGATTTTTGCCATTGAAAAACATGTTTTTCATATACCAGAAATGTTTGAAGCTTCTGACTGAATGAAAGGAGCTGGCATCTCACTCTCTTTGAATCTTCTTTATCATGCTAGGATTAACAGGAAAAAGCTAAAAATTTCAGAATTGCACCGTGCAATGTGGAGATATTACTGTTTGTGCATTTACAATATTCATTGATTTTTGCCATTGAAAAACGTCCAGAAATGTTTGAAGCTACTGACTGAATGAAAGGAGCTGGCATCTCACTCTCTTTGAATCTTCTTTATCATGCTAGGATTAGCAGGAAAAAGCTAAAAATTTCAGAATTGCACCGTGCAATGTGGAGATATTACTGTTTGTGCATTTACAATATTCATTGATTTTTGCCATTGAAAAACATGTTTTTCATATACCAGAAATGTTTGAAGCTACTGACTGAATGAAAGGAGCTGGCATCTCACTCTCTTTGAATCTTCTTTATCATGCTAGGATTAACAGGAAAAAGCAAAAAATTTCAGAATTGCACCGTGCAATGTGGAGATATTACTGTTTGTGCATTTACAATATTCATTGATTTTTGCCATTGAAAAACATGTTTTTCATATACCAGAAATGTTTGAAGCTACTGACTGAATGAAAGGAGCTGGCATCTCACTCTCTTTGAATCTTCTTTATCATGCTAGGATTAACAGGAAAAAGCAAAAAATTTCAGAATTGCACCGTGCAATGTGGAGATATTACTGTTTGTGCATTTACAATATTCATTGATTTTTGCCATTGAAAAACATGTTTTTCATATACCAGAAATGTTTGAAGCTACTGACTGAATGAAAGGAGCTGGCATCTCACTCTCTTTGAATCTTCTTTATCATGCTAGGATTAACAGGAAAAAGCTAAAAATTTCAGAATTGCACCGTGCAATGTGGAGATATTACTGTTTGTGCATTTACAATATTCATTGATTTTTGCCATTGAAAAACATGTTTTTCATATACCAGAAATGTTTGAAGCTACTGACTGAATGAAAGGAGCTGGCATCTCACTCTCTTTGAATCTTCTTTATCATGCTAGGATTAGCAGGAAAAAGCTAAAAATTTCAGAATTGCACCGTGCAATGTGGAGATATTACTGTTTGTGCATTTACAATATTCATTGATTTTTGCCATTGAAAAACATGTTTTTCATATACCAGAAATGTTTGAAGCTACTGACTGAATGAAAGGAGCTGGCATCTCACTCTCTTTGAATCTTCTTTATCATGCTAGGATTAGCAGGAAAAAGCAAAAAATTTCAGAATTGCACCTTGCAATGTGGAGATATTACTGTTTGTGCATTTACAATATTCATTGATTTTTGCCATTGAAAAACATGTTTTTCATATACCAGAAATGTTTGAAGCTACTGACTGAATGAAAGGAGCTGGCATCTCACTCTCTTTGAATCTTCTTTATCATGCTAGGATTAGCAGGAAAAAGCTAAAAATTTCAGAATTGCACCTTGCAATGTGGAGATATTACTGTTTGTGCATTTACAATATTCATTGATTTTTGCCATTGAAAAACATGTTTTTCATATACCAGAAATGTTTGAAGCTACTGACTGAATGAAAGGAGCTGGCATCTCACTCTCTTTGAATCTTCTTTATCATGCTAGGATTAGCAGGAAAAAGCTAAAAATTTCAGAATTGCACCTTGCAATGTGGAGATATTACTGTTTGTGCATTTACAATATTCATTGATTTTTGCCATTGAAAAACATGTTTTTCATATACCAGAAATGTTTGAAGCTACTGACTGAATGAAAGGAGCTGGCATCTCACTCTCTTTGAATCTTCTTTATCATGCTAGGATTAACAGGAAAAAGCTAAAAATTTCAGAATTGCACCGTGCAATGTGGAGATATTACTGTTTGTGCATTTACAATATTCATTGATTTTTGCCATTGAAAAACGTCCAGAAATGTTTGAAGCTACTGACTGAATGAAAGGAGCTGGCATCTCACTCTCTTTGAATCTTCTTTATCATGCTAGGATTAGCAGGAAAAAGCTAAAAATTTCAGAATTGCACCTTGCAATGTGGAGATATTACTGTTTGTGCATTTACAATATTCATTGATTTTTGCCATTGAAAAACATGTTTTTCATATACCAGAAATGTTTGAAGCTACTGACTGAATGAAAGGAGCTGGCATCTCACTCTCTTTGAATCTTCTTTATCATGCTAGGATTAGCAGGAAAAAGCTAAAAATTTCAGAATTGCACCGTGCAATGTGGAGATATTACTGTTTGTGCATTTACAATATTCATTGATTTTTGCCATTGAAAAACATGTTTTTCATATACCAGAAATGTTTGAAGCTACTGACTGAATGAAAGGAGCTGGCATCTCACTCTCTTTGAATCTTCTTTATCATGCTAGGATTAGCAGGAAAAAGCAAAAAATTTCAGAATTGCACCGTGCAATGTGGAGATATTACTGTTTGTGCATTTACAATATTCATTGATTTTTGCCATTGAAAAACATGTTTTTCATATACCAGAAATGTTTGAAGCTACTGACTGAATGAAAGGAGCTGGCATCTCACTCTCTTTGAATCTTCTTTATCATGCTAGGATTAGCAGGAAAAAGCAAAAAATTTCAGAATTGCACCTTGCAATGTGGAGATATTACTGTTTGTGCATTTACAATATTCATTGATTTTTGCCATTGAAAAACATGTTTTTCATATACCAGAAATGTTTGAAGCTACTGACTGAATGAAAGGAGCTGGCATCTCACTCTCTTTGAATCTTCTTTATCATGCTAGGATTAGCAGGAAAAAGCTAAAAATTTCAGAATTGCACCTTGCAATGTGGAGATATTACTGTTTGTGCATTTACAATATTCATTGATTTTTGCCATTGAAAAACATGTTTTTCATATACCAGAAATGTTTGAAGCTACTGACTGAATGAAAGGAGCTGGCATCTCACTCTCTTTGAATCTTCTTTATCATGCTAGGATTAGCAGGAAAAAGCTAAAAATTTCAGAATTGCACCTTGCAATGTGGAGATATTACTGTTTGTGCATTTACAATATTCATTGATTTTTGCCATTGAAAAACATGTTTTTCATATACCAGAAATGTTTGAAGCTACTGACTGAATGAAAGGAGCTGGCATCTCACTCTCTTTGAATCTTCTTTATCATGCTAGGATTAACAGGAAAAAGCTAAAAATTTCAGAATTGCACCGTGCAATGTGGAGATATTACTGTTTGTGCATTTACAATATTCATTGATTTTTGCCATTGAAAAACGTCCAGAAATGTTTGAAGCTACTGACTGAATGAAAGGAGCTGGCATCTCACTCTCTTTGAATCTTCTTTATCATGCTAGGATTAGCAGGAAAAAGCTAAAAATTTCAGAATTGCACCTTGCAATGTGGAGATATTACTGTTTGTGCATTTACAATATTCATTGATTTTTGCCATTGAAAAACATGTTTTTCATATACCAGAAATGTTTGAAGCTACTGACTGAATGAAAGGAGCTGGCATCTCACTCTCTTTGAATCTTCTTTATCATGCTAGGATTAGCAGGAAAAAGCTAAAAATTTCAGAATTGCACCGTGCAATGTGGAGATATTACTGTTTGTGCATTTACAATATTCATTGATTTTTGCCATTGAAAAACATGTTTTTCATATACCAGAAATGTTTGAAGCTACTGACTGAATGAAAGGAGCTGGCATCTCACTCTCTTTGAATCTTCTTTATCATGCTAGGATTAGCAGGAAAAAGCAAAAAATTTCAGAATTGCACCGTGCAATGTGGAGATATTACTGTTTGTGCATTTACAATATTCATTGATTTTTGCCATTGAAAAACATGTTTTTCATATACCAGAAATGTTTGAAGCTACTGACTGAATGAAAGGAGCTGGCATCTCACTCTCTTTGAATCTTCTTTATCATGCTAGGATTAACAGGAAAAAGCTAAAAATTTCAGAATTGCACCTTGCAATGTGGAGATATTACTGTTTGTGCATTTACAATATTCATTGATTTTTGCCATTGAAAAACGTCCAGAAATGTTTGAAGCTACTGACTGAATGAAAGGAGCTGGCATCTCACTCTCTTTGAATCTTCTTTATCATGCTAGGATTAACAGGAAAAAGCAAAAAATTTCAGAATTGCACCTTGCAATGTGGAGATATTACTGTTTGTGCATTTACAATATTCATTGATTTTTGCCATTGAAAAACATGTTTTTCATATACCAGAAATGTTTGAAGCTACTGACTGAATGAAAGGAGCTGGCATCTCACTCTCTTTGAATCTTCTTTATCATGCTAGGATTAACAGGAAAAAGCAAAAAATTTCAGAATTGCACCGTGCAATGTGGAGATATTACTGTTTGTGCATTTACAATATTCATTGATTTTTGCCATTGAAAAACGTCCAGAAATGTTTGAAGCTACTGACTGAATGAAAGGAGCTGGCATCTCACTCTCTTTGAATCTTCTTTATCATGCTAGGATTAGCAGGAAAAAGCTAAAAATTTCAGAATTGCACCGTGCAATGTGGAGATATTACTGTTTGTGCATTTACAATATTCATTGATTTTTGCCATTGAAAAACATGTTTTTCATATACCAGAAATGTTTGAAGCTACTGACTGAATGAAAGGAGCTGGCATCTCACTCTCTTTGAATCTTCTTTATCATGCTAGGATTAGCAGGAAAAAGCTAAAAATTTCAGAATTGCACCGTGCAATGTGGAGATATTACTGTTTGTGCATTTACAATATTCATTGATTTTTGCCATTGAAAAACATGTTTTTCATATACCAGAAATGTTTGAAGCTACTGACTGAATGAAAGGAGCTGGCATCTCACTCTCTTTGAATCTTCTTTATCATGCTAGGATTAACAGGAAAAAGCAAAAAATTTCAGAATTGCACCGTGCAATGTGGAGATATTACTGTTTGTGCATTTACAATATTCATTGATTTTTGCCATTGAAAAACATGTTTTTCATATACCAGAAATGTTTGAAGCTACTGACTGAATGAAAGGAGCTGGCATCTCACTCTCTTTGAATCTTCTTTATCATGCTAGGATTAGCAGGAAAAAGCTAAAAATTTCAGAATTGCACCTTGCAATGTGGAGATATTACTGTTTGTGCATTTACAATATTCATTGATTTTTGCCATTGAAAAACATGTTTTTCATATACCAGAAATGTTTGAAGCTACTGACTGAATGAAAGGAGCTGGCATCTCACTCTCTTTGAATCTTCTTTATCATGCTAGGATTAGCAGGAAAAAGCTAAAAATTTCAGAATTGCACCTTGCAATGTGGAGATATTACTGTTTGTGCATTTACAATATTCATTGATTTTTGCCATTGAAAAACATGTTTTTCATATACCAGAAATGTTTGAAGCTACTGACTGAATGAAAGGAGCTGGCATCTCACTCTCTTTGAATCTTCTTTATCATGCTAGGATTAACAGGAAAAAGCTAAAAATTTCAGAATTGCACCGTGCAATGTGGAGATATTACTGTTTGTGCATTTACAATATTCATTGATTTTTGCCATTGAAAAACGTCCAGAAATGTTTGAAGCTACTGACTGAATGAAAGGAGCTGGCATCTCACTCTCTTTGAATCTTCTTTATCATGCTAGGATTAGCAGGAAAAAGCAAAAAATTTCAGAATTGCACCGTGCAATGTGGAGATATTACTGTTTGTGCATTTACAATATTCATTGATTTTTGCCATTGAAAAACATGTTTTTCATATACCAGAAATGTTTGAAGCTACTGACTGAATGAAAGGAGCTGGCATCTCACTCTCTTTGAATCTTCTTTATCATGCTAGGATTAACAGGAAAAAGCTAAAAATTTCAGAATTGCACCGTGCAATGTGGAGATATTACTGTTTGTGCATTTACAATATTCATTGATTTTTGCCATTGAAAAACATGTTTTTCATATACCAGAAATGTTTGAAGCTACTGACTGAATGAAAGGAGCTGGCATCTCACTCTCTTTGAATCTTCTTTATCATGCTAGGATTAACAGGAAAAAGCTAAAAATTTCAGAATTGCACCTTGCAATGTGGAGATATTACTGTTTGTGCATTTACAATATTCATTGATTTTTGCCATTGAAAAACGTCCAGAAATGTTTGAAGCTACTGACTGAATGAAAGGAGCTGGCATCTCACTCTCTTTGAATCTTCTTTATCATGCTAGGATTAACAGGAAAAAGCTAAAAATTTCAGAATTGCACCTTGCAATGTGGAGATATTACTGTTTGTGCATTTACAATATTCATTGATTTTTGCCATTGAAAAACATGTTTTTCATATACCAGAAATGTTTGAAGCTACTGACTGAATGAAAGGAGCTGGCATCTCACTCTCTTTGAATCTTCTTTATCATGCTAGGATTAGCAGGAAAAAGCAAAAAATTTCAGAATTGCACCTTGCAATGTGGAGATATTACTGTTTGTGCATTTACAATATTCATTGATTTTTGCCATTGAAAAACATGTTTTTCATATACCAGAAATGTTTGAAGCTACTGACTGAATGAAAGGAGCTGGCATCTCACTCTCTTTGAATCTTCTTTATCATGCTAGGATTAGCAGGAAAAAGCAAAAAATTTCAGAATTGCACCGTGCAATGTGGAGATATTACTGTTTGTGCATTTACAATATTCATTGATTTTTGCCATTGAAAAACATGTTTTTCATATACCAGAAATGTTTGAAGCTACTGACTGAATGAAAGGAGCTGGCATCTCACTCTCTTTGAATCTTCTTTATCATGCTAGGATTAACAGGAAAAAGCTAAAAATTTCAGAATTGCACCGTGCAATGTGGAGATATTACTGTTTGTGCATTTACAATATTCATTGATTTTTGCCATTGAAAAACATGTTTTTCATATACCAGAAATGTTTGAAGCTACTGACTGAATGAAAGGAGCTGGCATCTCACTCTCTTTGAATCTTCTTTATCATGCTAGGATTAACAGGAAAAAGCTAAAAATTTCAGAATTGCACCTTGCAATGTGGAGATATTACTGTTTGTGCATTTACAATATTCATTGATTTTTGCCATTGAAAAACGTCCAGAAATGTTTGAAGCTACTGACTGAATGAAAGGAGCTGGCATCTCACTCTCTTTGAATCTTCTTTATCATGCTAGGATTAACAGGAAAAAGCTAAAAATTTCAGAATTGCACCGTGCAATGTGGAGATATTACTGTTTGTGCATTTACAATATTCATTGATTTTTGCCATTGAAAAACATGTTTTTCATATACCAGAAATGTTTGAAGCTACTGACTGAATGAAAGGAGCTGGCATCTCACTCTCTTTGAATCTTCTTTATCATGCTAGGATTAACAGGAAAAAGCAAAAAATTTCAGAATTGCACCGTGCAATGTGGAGATATTACTGTTTGTGCATTTACAATATTCATTGATTTTTGCCATTGAAAAACATGTTTTTCATATACCAGAAATGTTTGAAGCTACTGACTGAATGAAAGGAGCTGGCATCTCACTCTCTTTGAATCTTCTTTATCATGCTAGGATTAGCAGGAAAAAGCAAAAAATTTCAGAATTGCACCGTGCAATGTGGAGATATTACTGTTTGTGCATTTACAATATTCATTGATTTTTGCCATTGAAAAACATGTTTTTCATATACCAGAAATGTTTGAAGCTACTGACTGAATGAAAGGAGCTGGCATCTCACTCTCTTTGAATCTTCTTTATCATGCTAGGATTAACAGGAAAAAGCTAAAAATTTCAGAATTGCACCGTGCAATGTGGAGATATTACTGTTTGTGCATTTACAATATTCATTGATTTTTGCCATTGAAAAACGTCCAGAAATGTTTGAAGCTACTGACTGAATGAAAGGAGCTGGCATCTCACTCTCTTTGAATCTTCTTTATCATGCTAGGATTAGCAGGAAAAAGCAAAAAATTTCAGAATTGCACCGTGCAATGTGGAGATATTACTGTTTGTGCATTTACAATATTCATTGATTTTTGCCATTGAAAAACATGTTTTTCATATACCAGAAATGTTTGAAGCTACTGACTGAATGAAAGGAGCTGGCATCTCACTCTCTTTGAATCTTCTTTATCATGCTAGGATTAGCAGGAAAAAGCAAAAAATTTCAGAATTGCACCTTGCAATGTGGAGATATTACTGTTTGTGCATTTACAATATTCATTGATTTTTGCCATTGAAAAACATGTTTTTCATATACCAGAAATGTTTGAAGCTACTGACTGAATGAAAGGAGCTGGCATCTCACTCTCTTTGAATCTTCTTTATCATGCTAGGATTAACAGGAAAAAGCTAAAAATTTCAGAATTGCACCTTGCAATGTGGAGATATTACTGTTTGTGCATTTACAATATTCATTGATTTTTGCCATTGAAAAACATGTTTTTCATATACCAGAAATGTTTGAAGCTACTGACTGAATGAAAGGAGCTGGCATCTCACTCTCTTTGAATCTTCTTTATCATGCTAGGATTAACAGGAAAAAGCAAAAAATTTCAGAATTGCACCTTGCAATGTGGAGATATTACTGTTTGTGCATTTACAATATTCATTGATTTTTGCCATTGAAAAACATGTTTTTCATATACCAGAAATGTTTGAAGCTACTGACTGAATGAAAGGAGCTGGCATCTCACTCTCTTTGAATCTTCTTTATCATGCTAGGATTAACAGGAAAAAGCTAAAAATTTCAGAATTGCACCGTGCAATGTGGAGATATTACTGTTTGTGCATTTACAATATTCATTGATTTTTGCCATTGAAAAACGTCCAGAAATGTTTGAAGCTACTGACTGAATGAAAGGAGCTGGCATCTCACTCTCTTTGAATCTTCTTTATCATGCTAGGATTAGCAGGAAAAAGCTAAAAATTTCAGAATTGCACCTTGCAATGTGGAGATATTACTGTTTGTGCATTTACAATATTCATTGATTTTTGCCATTGAAAAACATGTTTTTCATATACCAGAAATGTTTGAAGCTACTGACTGAATGAAAGGAGCTGGCATCTCACTCTCTTTGAATCTTCTTTATCATGCTAGGATTAGCAGGAAAAAGCAAAAAATTTCAGAATTGCACCTTGCAATGTGGAGATATTACTGTTTGTGCATTTACAATATTCATTGATTTTTGCCATTGAAAAACATGTTTTTCATATACCAGAAATGTTTGAAGCTACTGACTGAATGAAAGGAGCTGGCATCTCACTCTCTTTGAATCTTCTTTATCATGCTAGGATTAACAGGAAAAAGCTAAAAATTTCAGAATTGCACCTTGCAATGTGGAGATATTAATGTTTGTGCATTTACAATATTCATTGATTTTTGCCATTGAAAAACATGTTTTTCATATACCAGAAATGTTTGAAGCTACTGACTGAATGAAAGGAGCTGGCATCTCACTCTCTTTGAATCTTCTTTATCATGCTAGGATTAGCAGGAAAAAGCAAAAAATTTCAGAATTGCACTTTGCAATGTGGAGATATTACTGTTTGTGCATTTACAATATTCATTGATTTTTGCCATTGAAAAACATGTTTTTCATATACCAGAAATGTTTGAAGCTACTGACTGAATGAAAGGAGCTGGCATCTCACTCTCTTTGAATCTTCTTTATCATGCTAGGATTAACAGGAAAAAGCTAAAAATTTCAGAATTGCACCGTGCAATGTGGAGATATTACTGTTTGTGCATTTACAATATTCATTGATTTTTGCCATTGAAAAACGTCCAGAAATGTTTGAAGCTACTGACTGAATGAAAGGAGCTGGCATCTCACTCTCTTTGAATCTTCTTTATCATGCTAGGATTAGCAGGAAAAAGCAAAAAATTTCAGAATTGCACCTTGCAATGTGGAGATATTACTGTTTGTGCATTTACAATATTCATTGATTTTTGCCATTGAAAAACATGTTTTTCATATACCAGAAATGTTTGAAGCTACTGACTGAATGAAAGGAGCTGGCATCTCACTCTCTTTGAATCTTCTTTATCATGCTAGGATTAACAGGAAAAAGCAAAAAATTTCAGAATTGCACCTTGCAATGTGGAGATATTACTGTTTGTGCATTTACAATATTCATTGATTTTTGCCATTGAAAAACATGTTTTTCATATACCAGAAATGTTTGAAGCTACTGACTGAATGAAAGGAGCTGGCATCTCACTCTCTTTGAATCTTCTTTATCATGCTAGGATTAACAGGAAAAAGCTAAAAATTTCAGAATTGCACCGTGCAATGTGGAGATATTACTGTTTGTGCATTTACAATATTCATTGATTTTTGCCATTGAAAAACGTCCAGAAATGTTTGAAGCTACTGACTGAATGAAAGGAGCTGGCATCTCACTCTCTTTGAATCTTCTTTATCATGCTAGGATTAACAGGAAAAAGCTAAAAATTTCAGAATTGCACCGTGCAATGTGGAGATATTACTGTTTGTGCATTTACAATATTCATTGATTTTTGCCATTGAAAAACATGTTTTTCATATACCAGAAATGTTTGAAGCTACTGACTGAATGAAAGGAGCTGGCATCTCACTCTCTTTGAATCTTCTTTATCATGCTAGGATTAACAGGAAAAAGCTAAAAATTTCAGAATTGCACCGTGCAATGTGGAGATATTACTGTTTGTGCATTTACAATATTCATTGATTTTTGCCATTGAAAAACATGTTTTTCATATACCATAAATGTTTGAAGCTACTGACTGAATGAAAGGAGCTGGCATCTCACTCTCTTTGAATCTTCTTTATCATGCTAGGATTAGCAGGAAAAAGCAAAAAATTTCAGAATTGCACCTTGCAATGTGGAGATATTACTGTTTGTGCATTTACAATATTCATTGATTTTTGCCATTGAAAAACGTCCAGAAATGTTTGAAGCTACTGACTGAATGAAAGGAGCTGGCATCTCACTCTCTTTGAATCTTCTTTATCATGCTAGGATTAGCAGGAAAAAGCAAAAAATTTCAGAATTGCACCGTGCAATGTGGAGATATTACTGTTTGTGCATTTACAATATTCATTGATTTTTGCCATTGAAAAACATGTTTTTCATATACCAGAAATGTTTGAAGCTACTGACTGAATGAAAGGAGCTGGCATCTCACTCTCTTTGAATCTTCTTTATCATGCTAGGATTAGCAGGAAAAAGCAAAAAATTTCAGAATTGCACCTTGCAATGTGGAGATATTACTGTTTGTGCATTTACAATATTCATTGATTTTTGCCATTGAAAAACATGTTTTTCATATACCAGAAATGTTTGAAGCTACTGACTGAATGAAAGGAGCTGGCATCTCACTCTCTTTGAATCTTCTTTATCATGCTAGGATTAACAGGAAAAAGCTAAAAATTTCAGAATTGCACCGTGCAATGTGGAGATATTACTGTTTGTGCATTTACAATATTCATTGATTTTTGCCATTGAAAAACGTCCAGAAATGTTTGAAGCTACTGACTGAATGAAAGGAGCTGGCATCTCACTCTCTTTGAATCTTCTTTATCATGCTAGGATTAGCAGGAAAAAGCAAAAAATTTCAGAATTGCACCGTGCAATGTGGAGATATTACTGTTTGTGCATTTACAATATTCATTGATTTTTGCCATTGAAAAACATGTTTTTCATATACCAGAAATGTTTGAAGCTACTGACTGAATGAAAGGAGCTGGCATCTCACTCTCTTTGAATCTTCTTTATCATGCTAGGATTAGCAGGAAAAAGCAAAAAATTTCAGAATTGCACCTTGCAATGTGGAGATATTACTGTTTGTGCATTTACAATATTCATTGATTTTTGCCATTGAAAAACATGTTTTTCATATACCAGAAATGTTTGAAGCTACTGACTGAATGAAAGGAGATGGCATCTCACTCTCTTTGAATCTTCTTTATCATGCTAGGATTAACAGGAAAAAGCAAAAAATTTCAGAATTGCACCTTGCAATGTGGAGATATTACTGTTTGTGCATTTACAATATTCATTGATTTTTGCCATTGAAAAACATGTTTTTCATATACCAGAAATGTTTGAAGCTACTGACTGAATGAAAGGAGCTGGCATCTCACTCTCTTTGAATCTTCTTTATCATGCTAGGATTAACAGGAAAAAGCTAAAAATTTCAGAATTGCACCGTGCAATGTGGAGATATTACTGTTTGTGCATTTACAATATTCATTGATTTTTGCCATTGAAAAACGTCCAGAAATGTTTGAAGCTACTGACTGAATGAAAGGAGCTGGCATCTCACTCTCTTTGAATCTTCTTTATCATGCTAGGATTAACAGGAAAAAGCTAAAAATTTCAGAATTGCACCGTGCAATGTGGAGATATTACTGTTTGTGCATTTACAATATTCATTGATTTTTGCCATTGAAAAACATGTTTTTCATATACCAGAAATGTTTGAAGCTACTGACTGAATGAAAGGAGCTGGCATCTCACTCTCTTTGAATCTTCTTTATCATGCTAGGATTAGCAGGAAAAAGCAAAAAATTTCAGAATTGCACCGTGCAATGTGGAGATATTACTGTTTGTGCATTTACAATATTCATTGATTTTTGCCATTGAAAAACATGTTTTTCATATACCAGAAATGTTTGAAGCTACTGACTGAATGAAAGGAGCTGGCATCTCACTCTCTTTGAATCTTCTTTATCATGCTAGGATTAGCAGGAAAAAGCTAAAAATTTCAGAATTGCACCTTGCAATGTGGAGATATTACTGTTTGTGCATTTACAATATTCATTGATTTTTGCCATTGAAAAACATGTTTTTCATATACCAGAAATGTTTGAAGCTACTGACTGAATGAAAGGAGCTGGCATCTCACTCTCTTTGAATCTTCTTTATCATGCTAGGATTAGCAGGAAAAAGCAAAAAATTTCAGAATTGCACCTTGCAATGTGGAGATATTACTGTTTGTGCATTTACAATATTCATTGATTTTTGCCATTGAAAAACATGTTTTTCATATACCAGAAATGTTTGAAGCTACTGACTGAATGAAAGGAGCTGGCATCTCACTCTCTTTGAATCTTCTTTATCATGCTAGGATTAACAGGAAAAAGCTAAAAATTTCAGAATTGCACCTTGCAATGTGGAGATATTACTGTTTGTGCATTTACAATATTCATTGATTTTTGCCATTGAAAAACATGTTTTTCATATACCAGAAATGTTTGAAGCTACTGACTGAATGAAAGGAGCTGGCATCTCACTCTCTTTGAATCTTCTTTATCATGCTAGGATTAGCAGGAAAAAGCAAAAAATTTCAGAATTGCACCTTGCAATGTGGAGATATTACTGTTTGTGCATTTACAATATTCATTGATTTTTGCCATTGAAAAACATGTTTTTCATATACCAGAAATGTTTGAAGCTACTGACTGAATGAAAGGAGCTGGCATCTCACTCTCTTTGAATCTTCTTTATCATGCTAGGATTAACAGGAAAAAGCTAAAAATTTCAGAATTGCACCGTGCAATGTGGAGATATTACTGTTTGTGCATTTACAATATTCATTGATTTTTGCCATTGAAAAACGTCCAGAAATGTTTGAAGCTACTGACTGAATGAAAGGAGCTGGCATCTCACTCTCTTTGAATCTTCTTTATCATGCTAGGATTAGCAGGAAAAAGCAAAAAATTTCAGAATTGCACCTTGCAATGTGGAGATATTACTGTTTGTGCATTTACAATATTCATTGATTTTTGCCATTGAAAAACATGTTTTTCATATACCAGAAATGTTTGAAGCTACTGACTGAATGAAAGGAGCTGGCATCTCACTCTCTTTGAATCTTCTTTATCATGCTAGGATTAACAGGAAAAAGCAAAAAATTTCAGAATTGCACCTTGCAATGTGGAGATATTACTGTTTGTGCATTTACAATATTCATTGATTTTTGCCATTGAAAAACATGTTTTTCATATACCAGAAATGTTTGAAGCTACTGACTGAATGAAAGGAGCTGGCATCTCACTCTCTTTGAATCTTCTTTATCATGCTAGGATTAACAGGAAAAAGCTAAAAATTTCAGAATTGCACCGTGCAATGTGGAGATATTACTGTTTGTGCATTTACAATATTCATTGATTTTTGCCATTGAAAAACGTCCAGAAATGTTTGAAGCTACTGACTGAATGAAAGGAGCTGGCATCTCACTCTCTTTGAATCTTCTTTATCATGCTAGGATTAACAGGAAAAAGCTAAAAATTTCAGAATTGCACCGTGCAATGTGGAGATATTACTGTTTGTGCATTTACAATATTCATTGATTTTTGCCATTGAAAAACATGTTTTTCATATACCAGAAATGTTTGAAGCTACTGACTGAATGAAAGGAGCTGGCATCTCACTCTCTTTGAATCTTCTTTATCATGCTAGGATTAACAGGAAAAAGCTAAAAATTTCAGAATTGCACCGTGCAATGTGGAGATATTACTGTTTGTGCATTTACAATATTCATTGATTTTTGCCATTGAAAAACATGTTTTTCATATACCATAAATGTTTGAAGCTACTGACTGAATGAAAGGAGCTGGCATCTCACTCTCTTTGAATCTTCTTTATCATGCTAGGATTAGCAGGAAAAAGCAAAAAATTTCAGAATTGCACCTTGCAATGTGGAGATATTACTGTTTGTGCATTTACAATATTCATTGATTTTTGCCATTGAAAAACGTCCAGAAATGTTTGAAGCTACTGACTGAATGAAAGGAGCTGGCATCTCACTCTCTTTGAATCTTCTTTATCATGCTAGGATTAGCAGGAAAAAGCAAAAAATTTCAGAATTGCACCGTGCAATGTGGAGATATTACTGTTTGTGCATTTACAATATTCATTGATTTTTGCCATTGAAAAACATGTTTTTCATATACCAGAAATGTTTGAAGCTACTGACTGAATGAAAGGAGCTGGCATCTCACTCTCTTTGAATCTTCTTTATCATGCTAGGATTAGCAGGAAAAAGCAAAAAATTTCAGAATTGCACCTTGCAATGTGGAGATATTACTGTTTGTGCATTTACAATATTCATTGATTTTTGCCATTGAAAAACATGTTTTTCATATACCAGAAATGTTTGAAGCTACTGACTGAATGAAAGGAGCTGGCATCTCACTCTCTTTGAATCTTCTTTATCATGCTAGGATTAACAGGAAAAAGCTAAAAATTTCAGAATTGCACCGTGCAATGTGGAGATATTACTGTTTGTGCATTTACAATATTCATTGATTTTTGCCATTGAAAAACGTCCAGAAATGTTTGAAGCTACTGACTGAATGAAAGGAGCTGGCATCTCACTCTCTTTGAATCTTCTTTATCATGCTAGGATTAGCAGGAAAAAGCAAAAAATTTCAGAATTGCACCGTGCAATGTGGAGATATTACTGTTTGTGCATTTACAATATTCATTGATTTTTGCCATTGAAAAACATGTTTTTCATATACCAGAAATGTTTGAAGCTACTGACTGAATGAAAGGAGCTGGCATCTCACTCTCTTTGAATCTTCTTTATCATGCTAGGATTAGCAGGAAAAAGCAAAAAATTTCAGAATTGCACCTTGCAATGTGGAGATATTACTGTTTGTGCATTTACAATATTCATTGATTTTTGCCATTGAAAAACATGTTTTTCATATACCAGAAATGTTTGAAGCTACTGACTGAATGAAAGGAGCTGGCATCTCACTCTCTTTGAATCTTCTTTATCATGCTAGGATTAACAGGAAAAAGCAAAAAATTTCAGAATTGCACCTTGCAATGTGGAGATATTACTGTTTGTGCATTTACAATATTCATTGATTTTTGCCATTGAAAAACATGTTTTTCATATACCAGAAATGTTTGAAGCTACTGACTGAATGAAAGGAGCTGGCATCTCACTCTCTTTGAATCTTCTTTATCATGCTAGGATTAACAGGAAAAAGCTAAAAATTTCAGAATTGCACCGTGCAATGTGGAGATATTACTGTTTGTGCATTTACAATATTCATTGATTTTTGCCATTGAAAAACGTCCAGAAATGTTTGAAGCTACTGACTGAATGAAAGGAGCTGGCATCTCACTCTCTTTGAATCTTCTTTATCATGCTAGGATTAACAGGAAAAAGCTAAAAATTTCAGAATTGCACCGTGCAATGTGGAGATATTACTGTTTGTGCATTTACAATATTCATTGATTTTTGCCATTGAAAAACATGTTTTTCATATACCAGAAATGTTTGAAGCTACTGACTGAATGAAAGGAGCTGGCATCTCACTCTCTTTGAATCTTCTTTATCATGCTAGGATTAGCAGGAAAAAGCAAAAAATTTCAGAATTGCACCGTGCAATGTGGAGATATTACTGTTTGTGCATTTACAATATTCATTGATTTTTGCCATTGAAAAACATGTTTTTCATATACCAGAAATGTTTGAAGCTACTGACTGAATGAAAGGAGCTGGCATCTCACTCTCTTTGAATCTTCTTTATCATGCTAGGATTAGCAGGAAAAAGCTAAAAATTTCAGAATTGCACCTTGCAATGTGGAGATATTACTGTTTGTGCATTTACAATATTCATTGATTTTTGCCATTGAAAAACATGTTTTTCATATACCAGAAATGTTTGAAGCTACTGACTGAATGAAAGGAGCTGGCATCTCACTCTCTTTGAATCTTCTTTATCATGCTAGGATTAGCAGGAAAAAGCTAAAAATTTCAGAATTGCACCTTGCAATGTGGAGATATTACTGTTTGTGCATTTACAATATTCATTGATTTTTGCCATTGAAAAACGTCCAGAAATGTTTGAAGCTACTGACTGAATGAAAGGAGCTGGCATCTCACTCTCTTTGAATCTTCTTTATCATGCTAGGATTAGCAGGAAAAAGCTAAAAATTTCAGAATTTCACCGTGCAATGTGGAGATATTACTGTTTGTGCATTTACAATATTCATTGATTTTTGCCATTGAAAAACGTCCAGAAATGTTTGAAGCTACTGACTGAATGAAAGGAGCTGGCATCTCACTCTCTTTGAATCTTCTTTATCATGCTAGGATTAGCAGGAAAAAGCAAAAAATTTCAGAATTGCACCGTGCAATGTGGAGATATTACTGTTTGTGCATTTACAATATTCATTGATTTTTGCCATTGAAAAACATGTTTTTCATATACCAGAAATGTTTGAAGCTACTGACTGAATGAAAGGAGCTGGCATCTCACTCTCTTTGAATCTTCTTTATCATGCTAGGATTAGCAGGAAAAAGCAAAAAATTTCAGAATTGCACCTTGCAATGTGGAGATATTACTGTTTGTGCATTTACAATATTCATTGATTTTTGCCATTGAAAAACATGTTTTTCATATACCAGAAATGTTTGAAGCTACTGACTGAATGAAAGGAGCTGGCATCTCACTCTCTTTGAATCTTCTTTATCATGCTAGGATTAACAGGAAAAAGCTAAAAATTTCAGAATTGCACCGTGCAATGTGGAGATATTACTGTTTGTGCATTTACAATATTCATTGATTTTTGCCATTGAAAAACGTCCAGAAATGTTTGAAGCTACTGACTGAATGAAAGGAGCTGGCATCTCACTCTCTTTGAATCTTCTTTATCATGCTAGGATTAACAGGAAAAAGCTAAAAATTTCAGAATTGCACCGTGCAATGTGGAGATATTACTGTTTGTGCATTTACAATATTCATTGATTTTTGCCATTGAAAAACATGTTTTTCATATACCAGAAATGTTTGAAGCTACTGACTGAATGAAAGGAGCTGGCATCTCACTCTCTTTGAATCTTCTTTATCATGCTAGGATTAGCAGGAAAAAGCAAAAAATTTCAGAATTGCACCGTGCAATGTGGAGATATTACTGTTTGTGCATTTACAATATTCATTGATTTTTGCCATTGAAAAACATGTTTTTCATATACCAGAAATGTTTGAAGCTACTGACTGAATGAAAGGAGCTGGCATCTCACTCTCTTTGAATCTTCTTTATCATGCTAGGATTAGCAGGAAAAAGCTAAAAATTTCAGAATTGCACCTTGCAATGTGGAGATATTACTGTTTGTGCATTTACAATATTCATTGATTTTTGCCATTGAAAAACATGTTTTTCATATACCAGAAATGTTTGAAGCTACTGACTGAATGAAAGGAGCTGGCATCTCACTCTCTTTGAATCTTCTTTATCATGCTAGGATTAGCAGGAAAAAGCTAAAAATTTCAGAATTGCACCTTGCAATGTGGAGATATTACTGTTTGTGCATTTACAATATTCATTGATTTTTGCCATTGAAAAACGTCCAGAAATGTTTGAAGCTACTGACTGAATGAAAGGAGCTGGCATCTCACTCTCTTTGAATCTTCTTTATCATGCTAGGATTAGCAGGAAAAAGCTAAAAATTTCAGAATTTCACCGTGCAATGTGGAGATATTACTGTTTGTGCATTTACAATATTCATTGATTTTTGCCATTGAAAAACGTCCAGAAATGTTTGAAGCTACTGACTGAATGAAAGGAGCTGGCATCTCACTCTCTTTGAATCTTCTTTATCATGCTAGGATTAGCAGGAAAAAGCAAAAAATTTCAGAATTGCACCGTGCAATGTGGAGATATTACTGTTTGTGCATTTACAATATTCATTGATTTTTGCCATTGAAAAACATGTTTTTCATATACCAGAAATGTTTGAAGCTACTGACTGAATGAAAGGAGCTGGCATCTCACTCTCTTTGAATGTTCTTTATCATGCTAGGATTAGCAGGAAAAAGCAAAAAATTTCAGAATTGCACCGTGCAATGTGGAGATATTACTGTTTGTGCATTTACAATATTCATTGATTTTTGCCATTGAAAAACATGTTTTTCATATACCAGAAATGTTTGAAGCTACTGACTGAATGAAAGGAGCTGGCATCTCACTCTCTTTGAATCTTCTTTATCATGCTAGGATTAACAGGAAAAAGCTAAAAATTTCAGAATTGCACCTTGCAATGTGGAGATATTACTGTTTGTGCATTTACAATATTCATTGATTTTTGCCATTGAAAAACGTCCAGAAATGTTTGAAGCTACTGACTGAATGAAAGGAGCTGGCATCTCACTCTCTTTGAATCTTCTTTATCATGCTAGGATTAACAGGAAAAAGCAAAAAATTTCAGAATTGCACCTTGCAATGTGGAGATATTACTGTTTGTGCATTTACAATATTCATTGATTTTTGCCATTGAAAAACATGTTTTTCATATACCAGAAATGTTTGAAGCTACTGACTGAATGAAAGGAGCTGGCATCTCACTCTCTTTGAATCTTCTTTATCATGCTAGGATTAGCAGGAAAAAGCAAAAAATTTCAGAATTGCACCGTGCAATGTGGAGATATTACTGTTTGTGCATTTACAATATTCATTGATTTTTGCCATTGAAAAACGTCCAGAAATGTTTGAAGCTACTGACTGAATGAAAGGAGCTGGCATCTCACTCTCTTTGAATCTTCTTTATCATGCTAGGATTAGCAGGAAAAAGCTAAAAATTTCAGAATTGCACCTTGCAATGTGGAGATATTACTGTTTGTGCATTTACAATATTCATTGATTTTTGCCATTGAAAAACATGTTTTTAATATACCAGAAATGTTTGAAGCTACTGACTGAATGAAAGGAGCTGGCATCTCACTCTCTTTGAATCTTCTTTATCATGCTAGGATTAACAGGAAAAAGCTAAAAATTTCAGAATTGCACCTTGCAATGTGGAGATATTACTGTTTGTGCATTTACAATATTCATTGATTTTTGCCATTGAAAAACATGTTTTTCATATACCAGAAATGTTTGAAGCTACTGACTGAATGAAAGGAGCTGGCATCTCACTCTCTTTGAATCTTCTTTATCATGCTAGGATTAGCAGGAAAAAGCAAAAAATTTCAGAATTGCACCGTGCAATGTGGAGATATTACTGTTTGTGCATTTACAATATTCATTGATTTTTGCCATTGAAAAACGTCCAGAAATGTTTGAAGCTACTGACTGAATGAAAGGAGCTGGCATCTCACTCTCTTTGAATCTTCTTTATCATGCTAGGATTAGCAGGAAAAAGCAAAAAATTTCAGAATTGCACCGTGCAATGTGGAGATATTACTGTTTGTGCATTTACAATATTCATTGATTTTTGCCATTGAAAAACATGTTTTTCATATACCAGAAATGTTTGAAGCTACTGACTGAATGAAAGGAGCTGGCATCTCACTCTCTTTGAATCTTCTTTATCATGCTAGGATTAACAGGAAAAAGCTAAAAATTTCAGAATTGCACCATGCAATGTGGAGATATTACTGTTTGTGCATTTACAATATTCATTGATTTTTGCCATTGAAAAACGTCCAGAAATGTTTGAAGCTACTGACTGAATGAAAGGAGCTGGCATCTCACTCTCTTTGAATCTTCTTTATCATGCTAGGATTAGCAGGAAAAAGCAAAAAATTTCAGAATTGCACCGTGCAATGTGGAGATATTACTGTTTGTGCATTTACAATATTCATTGATTTTTGCCATTGAAAAACATGTTTTTCATATACCAGAAATGTTTGAAGCTACTGACTGAATGAAAGGAGCTGGCATCTCACTCTCTTTGAATCTTCTTTATCATGCTAGGATTAACAGGAAAAAGCTAAAAATTTCAGAATTGCACCTTGCAATGTGGAGATATTACTGTTTGTGCATTTACAATATTCATTGATTTTTGCCATTGAAAAACGTCCAGAAATGTTTGAAGCTACTGACTGAATGAAAGGAGCTGGCATCTCACTCTCTTTGAATCTTCTTTATCATGCTAGGATTAACAGGAAAAAGCAAAAAATTTCAGAATTGCACCGTGCAATGTGGAGATATTACTGTTTGTGCATTTACAATATTCATTGATTTTTGCCATTGAAAAACATGTTTTTCATATACCAGAAATGTTTGAAGCTACTGACTGAATGAAAGGAGCTGGCATCTCACTCTCTTTGAATCTTCTTTATCATGCTAGGATTAGCAGGAAAAAGCTAAAAATTTCAGAATTGCACCTTGCAATGTGGAGATATTACTGTTTGTGCATTTACAATATTCATTGATTTTTGCCATTGAAAAACATGTTTTTCATATACCAGAAATGTTTGAAGCTACTGACTGAATGAAAGGAGCTGGCATCTCACTCTCTTTGAATCTTCTTTATCATGCTAGGATTAACAGGAAAAAGCTAAAAATTTCAGAATTGCACCTTGCAATGTGGAGATATTACTGTTTGTGCATTTACAATATTCATTGATTTTTGCCATTGAAAAACATGTTTTTCATATACCAGAAATGTTTGAAGCTACTGACTGAATGAAAGGAGCTGGCATCTCACTCTCTTTGAATCTTCTTTATCATGCTAGGATTAACAGGAAAAAGCTAAAAATTTCAGAATTGCACCGTGCAATGTGGAGATATTACTGTTTGTGCATTTACAATATTCATTGATTTTTGCCATTGAAAAACGTCCAGAAATGTTTGAAGCTACTGACTGAATGAAAGGAGCTGGCATCTCACTCTCTTTGAATCTTCTTTATCATGCTAGGATTAGCAGGAAAAAGCAAAAAATTTCAGAATTGCACCGTGCAATGTGGAGATATTACTGTTTGTGCATTTACAATATTCATTGATTTTTGCCATTGAAAAACATGTTTTTCATATACCAGAAATGTTTGAAGCTACTGACTGAATGAAAGGAGCTGGCATCTCACTCTCTTTGAATCTTCTTTATCATGCTAGGATTAACAGGAAAAAGCTAAAAATTTCAGAATTGCACCTTGCAATGTGGAGATATTACTGTTTGTGCATTTACAATATTCATTGATTTTTGCCATTGAAAAACGTCCAGAAATGTTTGAAGCTACTGACTGAATGAAAGGAGCTGGCATCTCACTCTCTTTGAATCTTCTTTATCATGCTAGGATTAACAGGAAAAAGCAAAAAATTTCAGAATTGCACCGTGCAATGTGGAGATATTACTGTTTGTGCATTTACAATATTCATTGATTTTTGCCATTGAAAAACATGTTTTTCATATACCAGAAATGTTTGAAGCTACTGACTGAATGAAAGGAGCTGGCATCTCACTCTCTTTGAATCTTCTTTATCATGCTAGGATTAACAGGAAAAAGCAAAAAATTTCAGAATTGCACCTTGCAATGTGGAGATATTACTGTTTGTGCATTTACAATATTCATTGATTTTTGCCATTGAAAAACATGTTTTTCATATACCAGAAATGTTTGAAGCTACTGACTGAATGAAAGGAGCTGGCATCTCACTCTCTTTGAATCTTCTTTATCATGCTAGGATTAACAGGAAAAAGCTAAAAATTTCAGAATTGCACTGTGCAATGTGGAGATATTACTGTTTGTGCATTTACAATATTCATTGATTTTTGCCATTGAAAAACGTCCAGAAATGTTTGAAGCTACTGACTGAATGAAAGGAGCTGGCATCTCACTCTCTTTGAATCTTCTTTATCATGCTAGGATTAACAGGAAAAAGCTAAAAATTTCAGAATTGCACCTTGCAATGTGGAGATATTACTGTTTGTGCATTTACAATATTCATTGATTTTTGCCATTGAAAAACATGTTTTTCATAAACCAGAAATGTTTGAAGCTACTGACTGAATGAAAGGAGCTGGCATCTCACTCTCTTTGAATCTTCTTTATCATGCTAGGATTAACAGGAAAAAGCAAAAAATTTCAGAATTGCACCTTGCAATGTGGAGATATTACTGTTTGTGCATTTACAATATTCATTGATTTTTGCCATTGAAAAACATGTTTTTCATATACCAGAAATGTTTGAAGCTACTGACTGAATGAAAGGAGCTGGCATCTCACTCTCTTTGAATCTTCTTTATCATGCTAGGATTAACAGGAAAAAGCTAAAAATTTCAGAATTGCACCGTGCAATGTGGAGATATTACTGTTTGTGCATTTACAATATTCATTGATTTTTGCCATTGAAAAACGTCCAGAAATGTTTGAAGCTACTGACTGAATGAAAGGAGCTGGCATCTCACTCTCTTTGAATCTTCTTTATCATGCTAGGATTAACAGGAAAAAGCTAAAAATTTCAGAATTGCACCGTGCAATGTGGAGATATTACTGTTTGTGCATTTACAATATTCATTGATTTTTGCCATTGAAAAACATGTTTTTCATATACCAGAAATGTTTGAAGCTACTGACTGAATGAAAGGAGCTGGCATCTCACTCTCTTTGAATCTTCTTTATCATGCTAGGATTAACAGGAAAAAGCTAAAAATTTCAGAATTGCACCGTGCAATGTGGAGATATTACTGTTTGTGCATTTACAATATTCATTGATTTTTGCCATTGAAAAACATGTTTTTCATATACCAGAAATGTTTGAAGCTACTGACTGAATGAAAGGAGCTGGCATCTCACTCTCTTTGAATCTTCTTTATCATGCTAGGATTAGCAGGAAAAAGCAAAAAATTTCAGAATTGCACCTTGCAATGTGGAGATATTACTGTTTGTGCATTTACAATATTCATTGATTTTTGCCATTGAAAAACGTCCAGAAATGTTTGAAGCTACTGACTGAATGAAAGGAGCTGGCATCTCACTCTCTTTGAATCTTCTTTATCATGCTAGGATTAGCAGGAAAAAGCAAAAAATTTCAGAATTGCACCGTGCAATGTGGAGATATTACTGTTTGTGCATTTACAATATTCATTGATTTTTGCCATTGAAAAACGTCCAGAAATGTTTGAAGCTACTGACTGAATGAAAGGAGCTGGCATCTCACTCTCTTTGAATCTTCTTTATCATGCTAGGATTAGCAGGAAAAAGCAAAAAATTTCAGAATTGCACCGTGCAATGTGGAGATATTACTGTTTGTGCATTTACAATATTCATTGATTTTTGCCATTGAAAAACATGTTTTTCATATACCAGAAATGTTTGAAGCTACTGACTGAATGAAAGGAGCTGGCATCTCACTCTCTTTGAATCTTCTTTATCATGCTAGGATTAGCAGGAAAAAGCAAAAAATTTCAGAATTGCACCGTGCAATGTGGAGATATTACTGTTTGTGCATTTACAATATTCATTGATTTTTGCCATTGAAAAACATGTTTTTCATATACCAGAAATGTTTGAAGCTACTGACTGAATGAAAGGAGCTGGCATCTCACTCTCTTTGAATCTTCTTTATCATGCTAGGATTAACAGGAAAAAGCTAAAAATTTCAGAATTGCACCTTGCAATGTGGAGATATTACTGTTTGTGCATTTACAATATTCATTGATTTTTGCCATTGAAAAACGTCCAGAAATGTTTGAAGCTACTGACTGAATGAAAGGAGCTGGCATCTCACTCTCTTTGAATCTTCTTTATCATGCTAGGATTAACAGGAAAAAGCAAAAAATTTCAGAATTGCACCTTGCAATGTGGAGATATTACTGTTTGTGCATTTACAATATTCATTGATTTTTGCCATTGAAAAACATGTTTTTCATATACCAGAAATGTTTGAAGCTACTGACTGAATGAAAGGAGCTGGCATCTCACTCTCTTTGAATCTTCTTTATCATGCTAGGATTAGCAGGAAAAAGCAAAAAATTTCAGAATTGCACCGTGCAATGTGGAGATATTACTGTTTGTGCATTTACAATATTCATTGATTTTTGCCATTGAAAAACGTCCAGAAATGTTTGAAGCTACTGACTGAATGAAAGGAGCTGGCATCTCACTCTCTTTGAATCTTCTTTATCATGCTAGGATTAGCAGGAAAAAGCTAAAAATTTCAGAATTGCACCTTGCAATGTGGAGATATTACTGTTTGTGCATTTACAATATTCATTGATTTTTGCCATTGAAAAACATGTTTTTCATATACCAGAAATGTTTGAAGCTACTGACTGAATGAAAGGAGCTGGCATCTCACTCTCTTTGAATCTTCTTTATCATGCTAGGATTAACAGGAAAAAGCTAAAAATTTCAGAATTGCACCTTGCAATGTGGAGATATTACTGTTTGTGCATTTACAATATTCATTGATTTTTGCCATTGAAAAACATGTTTTTCATATACCAGAAATGTTTGAAGCTACTGACTGAATGAAAGGAGCTGGCATCTCACTCTCTTTGAATCTTCTTTATCATGCTAGGATTAGCAGGAAAAAGCAAAAAATTTCAGAATTGCACCTTGCAATGTGGAGATATTACTGTTTGTGCATTTACAATATTCATTGATTTTTGCCATTGAAAAACGTCCAGAAATGTTTGAAGCTACTGACTGAATGAAAGGAGCTGGCATCTCACTCTCTTTGAATCTTCTTTATCATGCTAGGATTAGCAGGAAAAAGCAAAAAATTTCAGAATTGCACCGTGCAATGTGGAGATATTACTGTTTGTGCATTTACAATATTCATTGATTTTTGCCATTGAAAAACGTCCAGAAATGTTTGAAGCTACTGACTGAATGAAAGGAGCTGGCATCTCACTCTCTTTGAATCTTCTTTATCATGCTAGGATTAGCAGGAAAAAGCAAAAAATTTCAGAATTGCACCGTGCAATGTGGAGATATTACTGTTTGTGCATTTACAATATTCATTGATTTTTGCCATTGAAAAACATGTTTTTCATATACCAGAAATGTTTGAAGCTACTGACTGAATGAAAGGAGCTGGCATCTCACTCTCTTTGAATCTTCTTTATCATGCTAGGATTAGCAGGAAAAAGCAAAAAATTTCAGAATTGCACCGTGCAATGTGGAGATATTACTGTTTGTGCATTTACAATATTCATTGATTTTTGCCATTGAAAAACATGTTTTTCATATACCAGAAATGTTTGAAGCTACTGACTGAATGAAAGGAGCTGGCATCTCACTCTCTTTGAATCTTCTTTATCATGCTAGGATTAACAGGAAAAAGCTAAAAATTTCAGAATTGCACCTTGCAATGTGGAGATATTACTGTTTGTGCATTTACAATATTCATTGATTTTTGCCATTGATAAACGTCCAGAAATGTTTGAAGCTACTGACTGAATGAAAGGAGCTGGCATCTCACTCTCTTTGAATCTTCTTTATCATGCTAGGATTAGCAGGAAAAAGCAAAAAATTTCAGAATTGCACCGTGCAATGTGGAGATATTACTGTTTGTGCATTTACAATATTCATTGATTTTTGCCATTGAAAAA